>NW_024883008.1:0-153244 GCF_019059575.1 Amphibalanus amphitrite | reverse complement strand
TCACAATAAATGATCAACTGTTTGTCCTTTCAGCGTGGCAGCTAAGGTAACGCCAGCAAAAAAGTTAAGGCTGACAAAAATTGCATATTGTTAAAGTTATAGCGCAAAAATGATATTTTAAGGGTTTTTAGCTAAAAAGTGAGATATCTTTCACTGTTAATGCTATACCATACAGTACTAATATTTATACGAATGTTATGTAAGGACCGTTTAAGTATTTGTAGTGAGGGGTGACGAGGCAGGCTGGCTTAAGTATGACATTTTTTTTCGAATATCGCTGTTCTAAAATAAAAATTAGCACATTGGGGTAACCCCGGGCGAGTGGCCAAGCCTACCCCCAACCGAGAGCAATGCCACTAAACCACTGTTTTCCATGAGATAATAGGTACTGAGCAGGTTTGGTTTACACCTAGATCAAAGATAAATTTCGAAAATAAACATGTTATCATAGACAAAGCCAGTCATGTCACTTAAGGTCAACTAGGGTCAAACTACGTCTTTGCAGATAACGCGACAGACAATGAAGCTAGAGCTTCAAAAATGGTGTCGTTGTGTTCTTCTTCATCAGCCGAGTCGAATGATATGCAATATGATGCATTAAGGTATAAAGAAAATAAATTTTAAGGAATTTTGAAATACACATTTTTTGTCAATTTTGCATCAGGATTTTCATCAACCTGTACTGTATATGTAGTAGACGCTAGCTAAAATACCAGTAGTGACATAAACTCTTAGATGTCCAGAGCTAATCAGTACCTTAATATTTCACTTTCCGTTAATATTTGGAAAACATAATGGTTTCATCAACTCGTTGTAAAGCGCTGGGGAGGTGGCCGGCGTTACCCCTATGCCGGGCTTACCCCAGAAAAATCAACACTTTTTTAAAATTCGATTTTCTCAACCTTATACTTATTCCACGAAACCGTATTTTTGGGAAAACACGGCCAATGAACTTAGCTAGCTAGCAGGATATCAACATTTTATACAGCACGTATGGTATGTAATAAAAATGAAAAAGAGCTTACTATGCCGGGCTTCCCCCGGCTTCCCCTATGGTATATGGGGCCATTCCGACCCGTTTTAGTGGTAAAAACAGGGAGTTGATTTTTCCCCCATTGACTTATAATGGGGAGGTCGCGAAATTGACCTGACCTTAGGTCACAGATATCAAAATTTCGAGATATACAAATTGTAGCTACTAATGACCTAATAACATCCTGTGACTTTCAAAGGCCTCCGACATCTACTGTAGCTCTGGCACGGTGACAAAGTTGCAAAAAAGTGACTTGAGGTTGGGTCATTCAAAGTGACCTGGTGACCTGACCTTAAAAGGTAGGAGGTTCAAACTTGCACACCATGTGTAAAATTGATGAGGGAATAGTCGTACTAAATTTCGCGGCGCTACGCGCCGCGGTTTTCCCGCTATTCGCGAAAAACCTCAGGGGGCGGATATCCGCCCCCCCGTCGGTCGGTGCGCGGGTTAACTCGAGGGTACTGAAAGTTTCCTCGCGATTAGCCCATTTTTACGCGAGTTATTTGCGAAAAACCAAGGGGGGGGGGTCCGTTCGAGTCCCCCATACGGGTGAGGGTTAACAATGGGGCTCGTAGAGAGTAATTTTCGTAAGCCCATGTTTTGCATCAAAATTGGACGAGTATGCCGTTCTCTAACGTCATTTCCAGCCTAACTATGGTATCTACAATTTTTGTTCTTTTGATAGCAGATGTCAAAGTGATGTATCCAAAAGAGTGCTGAACGTTTTGCGTCAATACTTTCAGCGGTTTTGAGGATATTGCAGACAAACAGAATATTGCAGACAAACTCTGTAGATCCCCCCAGTTATGTGCGGGCTAACCCGCGCCCCGTTGGGCTATTGAAGGGCCTACCACCCGTTGAGGAGGGAGTGGGGCGTTTCGGCCCCCTTAACATTTCGGAAAGTTATCGACCGATTTTGAAAATACATATGTTCGATAGCCCCGTCGAAGAACTGCCTCCTGACCAAGTTTTGTTGACCTAAGTGCAACCGATGACGTCACAGGTCTGGTAAAAGTCGCATTTTTTCACCGATTACGGGACTTCTAAGGAATGCGCTTTAAAGTGACCATCCCACCTTAACATTAGTTTTGAGTTGAGATGGGGAGCATTCATTCTGGCCAGGGTTCATAATGTCCAGGGTACGTTATGCCCAGTGTCGAAATGGCCAGTGACTTAAATGGGCCAGAGTTCATAATGTCCAGGGATTGCATGGTCCAAATGCGGCCAACTGGCTGCAGATGGGGTATATTCAAAGAGGCCAGGGTTCATAATGTCCAGGGCACGATGTGTCCAGTGTTCGAAATGGTCAGGGTTCATAATGTCCAGGGCACGATGTGTCCAGTGTCCAAAATGGCCAGAGTTCATAATGTCCAGGGCACGATGTCCAGGGCACGATGTGTCCAGTGTTCAAAATGGCCAGTGCCTTGAATGGGCCAGAGTTCATAGTGTCCAGGGATTACACAGTCACTGAAAGTGACGTCATTATGTAAAAAACACGGAACCAGCTCAATGCGAAGTAGTGCAGTGCCGAAGGCAATGCCTTAGGAGAGATTACAGGCAATAGTAAATCAAATGTTTTTAGGTTAAGTGGTTATGTATCTGGCTTCAGGCCGAAATGAACCCTGGCCTCTTTGAATTTACCCTATCTGCAGCCAGTTGGCCACATTTGGACCATGTAATCCTTGGACAATATGAACACTGGACAATTCAAGGCACTGGCCATTTCGAGCACTGGACACATCATGCCCTGGACATTATGAACCCTGGCCTAAATAATATACGCACCCGTTGAGATAGCCAAATTGGTGGTCATGGCCTGAAAATACCGGTTTGGGCACTCCCAACATTGAAAAATGCTTTAATCGGAGATATGGAATTTCAAACTTGCAGTTTTAGGATTCTAAGGGGCTAATGCATTGGAATGCCCCCTTAGAATTTGTGACTTCAGCGGTGATCTAACGATTTTAAAGCTTTTACTAAAACATTTGGTAGCACGCGGTGGTATATGCCGCTTTGCGCGCAACAAGAGCCGCACTTTCAAAAAAAGTCGCTAGGAACAGCGCAAAAAATAAACAAAAGTAAAAGTCTAATGTCTTGAAAACTGGTGAATATTTTTCGATGAAATTTGGTAGATATTCGTTTACGCTCTTTCTGAACCGAGCGACATCACTTTCATGCCAATTCATTAACTTTTTTGAGGGTGGGAGGGTCCCTTTAATATCGAAAATAAGGCATGTTTTCGAAAATAATCGATGGAGCGTCGGCTGCCTAATAAACATGTTGCTTAGAGAGGTCACCCCTTCTACGAGTTCGGCCGTTCTCACAAGAGGCGCGTGCAGCGCAGTGCGGTCGTCGGTCGCTCTCAGCAGGGGCGCGCCCAGCGCAGATAACCGGGCGGGTCGGCGCTGGACGGACGGGGAGGAACGACCGTCCTCATTGGGGCCAGCTTTCTCTGTGTCGAGGGCGGGCCAGGCAGGACCACCCTGCCGCTCCGTCTGCCGCATGTCTTCGTGAGCACCTGTTGCTGCTGCTGCTACTGTTCTGCTATCGCTGCTAGTGCTGTCAATGCCACTACACTTGCCATTTCTCTACTGGCGCTGTCCTCCACACACCAATAATCCATCAACTGAAACAACAACAGCGGCAGTAGCAGCAGTTTCGATCAGCAGCTGCTGCAGCGGCAGCGGTCACTGCCCAGCCGTGAGGTCGTTGACCCGTCCAGTAAGCGCACTCGTGTACGTCAAGATTGGGCGCCAACCCAAATTTCACTTTTTATACATACTGCCCTCGGGCTGCGGCGGGACGGTTTCACAAGCCGCCGGGCCGGCCAGGAGTACTGCCTCGACCGCCGCGGACGTTGAACCCACATTCACTATCACTTTCAGTGTACGATGACCGGCTGGAGAGCGAGGCATCGCGGTGCGCGAGCGCGCGCGCGCGACTTTTTTATCAGGGTGAATAGCCGATGCTGGCAGCCACATCTGGGGCAGAGTTCATAGATATATGGGGTAGAAAGAGGAAGGGAGATAGAGAAGGAGAGAGAAGACAGAGGGGACAGAAGGAGAGAAAAAGAAAGGGAGAGAGATGTCGATAAAGGGAGAGGGAGAGAGGGGTAATGGGTGGAAGGGAAAGAGAGACGGAAAGAGAGAAGAGGGACAGGTGCGATTGTTCAGCGCTGGTGATAAGTATGGTCCAGTTTTTCGGCACTTAATCGATAACAATGATCGGAGCTCTCGATCAGAAGGATCATGGTTGCTCCAATTCGGCGAACGAAGCTGATTCAATGAGAGACGTAGAGTTTTAACAAATAAAATTATTTATTCATCAAAACACTTTTCGTTTACCAAGTGTTTTAAATGAAGATTCAGATACATAATGTTTAACCACAAAAGATACTCAACCTTCTTCCAACACCTTTCCTGAAATCCAATCGACATAGCAAACTTGAGTTTTCGGAAGCTATACCCGATATTACAAAAAAATCTGTTTTCGTTATGAGCCTATGAGGAAATCGGAGTTATTCCTCGCAACTCCTTAGATGCCGAATCCCTTTACTAGTTACCGCTTTTTGGTTATCCTATAATAGACCATGTTGCATTCAGTGTAGTATGCTGCTCTTTGGCATGGTATGGTTGGTCAGCTCAATACATTGGATGAAAAGCTGGGTTTTTATAAATCCTTTCTCCGAGACTACTAGATTGATTTTCAAATTTTAAATCTTGTTTAAAGTTTTGCAACAAAACCGTCCAGAAAAAAAAAACAATTTAATTGACTTCGGAGTCATCTACCACGACACAAGCCAGGTCTAAGAAAAAATTATCAAAACTTAGACTGTTTACTTTTGGCTCTGGCTGCCACTTTGCAAGTCACATCGGGCTCATTTTGGTTCATACACTCATAAGTGTAAGCTTAAGATACCTGTTGGTACGGAGCTTGTACTTGATATTGTACACAGGTCAAAACTAAGTCAGGATAGATCACAAAATGTTACAGACATCACTTGAGTTTGTTTGTGCTTGGCTTTCCATGACACCGTTCACTGTAGTCATGCAGTGTTCAGAAGAAAGACAAAACTTATAAATTAAATTCACCATTTCGAGATTCATTAAGAAATTAATAAAAAATGAAGAATGTAGAACATTGTTGAAAACATCAACCAGGCAAAAAAAAAGTTTAAGGCAGCTTCATGGGTCCTCCTTTTACCCATCCATTCTCTGTCAAGATCCCGTCGGTCCTGGACCGGTATTTGCTCGAAAGTGGCTCCTGAGGCTCTGAGGAGGGTCATAAACCCGGACCAAGACAGGAGAGAGTAGCCGGACACATCCGAGGAACAGTCACAACCCTGCTGTCAACCGGAGCTGAACGCTGACAAGGGAAGGTAGACACTGACAAACAGGGGAGCTGGACACTGACAAACAGGGGAGCTGGAAGTCTACAAATCGGGGAGATGAACGTTTGCAAACAGTGGATGGACGCTAACAAACGGGAGATGGACACCAACAAATACTGAGGAGAGGTAAGCGCCGACAAATTGTGGAGTGAGACGCTGACAAACAGCAAAGAAATTACGCTATGACACTGGAAACACGAGAAGCATCAAAAGATCGGAGTTGACGTTTACAGACAAAAAAAAAAAAAAATATTGACGCTGACAAACAGTGAATATGTAGATGCCTGGCAGGAGTTACAAAAGGTGTGCTGCAGTCGTTGATGTTCACTTTTTTTTTTGTTCAGACCTCTCTCCAACGGGCATATATACAGGGTGGGCCAGAATAAGTGTAACAGTTTCTAACGCACATTCTGTGTATTTAATCTTTCAACTCTAGACATATTTTGTAAGCATACCAAAGCCAACAGTCTGCCAAATGAGTAGGAGAAATAATTACCTCTCTATCAGCAATGGTTTTCTTACCAGAAGAAAAAGTAAAAATCATCCATTTATGGCATGAAACAAAATCGTGCGCAGCTGTTAAACGTCATTTCCGGCAGGAGTTCGGCTGTCACTCATCACAGGTACCTTCGAACACGGAGATCCATCGATTTGTAAGTCATTTTGAGAAGAAAGGGAGCGTCCTAAAACAGGCGAAGTGTAGATCCGGTCGTACAACTGAGGTGACAGGAGATGGGGATGGGATTGAGCAGCTCTGTCAATTCGTCAGTGAGTCACCGAGGATCTCTACCCGGCATCGCTGCCAGGAGCTGGGGATGGCACGGACGGCAGTCTTCGAAGAGTCCTCCGCATGAACCTTCGGTTCTTCCCATACCGGAGGGACACCGCGGAGAGGGTGGGAGCCAGTTTCCTCGAACACGTGCACATGTGTTTGCAGGCAAAGGTGCCCTCTTTGAGCACATGCGCAAATTAAAGAAAACACGCAAATGCTGTTTTTTATTGATGACGATAATCTTATTTTGCTAGGATTTTTTCGAGGTAAATATTACTATATGATTTGGCAAACGTTTTTCTACTAGCTGTCAAAATTTTATTTTCATATCTTTTACCAGTCTCGAGAAACCGACGTCAGAAAGTGTTACACTTATTCTGGCCCACCCTGTATATATCCCAATTACAGGAGAGACACCTGCTCCTCCTCCTCGTCCTAAGCACATAGGCCGCCCGCACCGCGGGTCGACGCCTTAACCGAATGCGCCACCAGGGCCGCTATGAAAAACAATTGGTCTAGAGCTTCAAAATCATGACGTCACTAGAAACTCGATACCTATCTAAAAAAAATCCTATATATATTTTTTTAAGCTTTGCCATGATAAGCTTCAATCAATTTGCCACAAGAAGCCAAAAGTTCGCCATCCTTCTGTAAGACTATCCCATCTCTCTTCATTTGACATCAACAACCCAATCAGTCTGACCCCGCACTGGTCTCTCTGACCTCCCCATCAGTCTGTCTGACCCCGCTCCAGCATGTCTGACCTCCCCATCAGTCTGTTTGACCTCCCCAGCCCCCTCTGTACAGCCTACCAATTCTTTTTCTAGACCTCCCTTCCTATCTGACCTCCCCATCCCTCCCTGCCTGACCTCCCCATCCCTCCCTCTCTGACCTCCCCATCCCTCCCAATCTGACCTCCCCATCGCTCCCTATCTGAGCACCCCATCCCTCCCTATCTGACCTCCCCATCCTTCCCAATCTGACCTCCCCATCGCTCCCTATCTGAGCACCCCATCCCTCCCTATCTGACCTCCCCACCACTCCCTGCCTGACCTCCCGTGCAGCCCTTTAGACGGAGCTGCTTCTCGCTGAAGGCCATGCTGCGAGAGGGGACCATCTGGCCATGCCAGGCCGTTGACCCTACCTTTCTCGTGCCTCTGCAACAGCACTGATTATCGATCACCCGCTCACATACAGTCTGGACACACAGACACACACATAGAGCCAGTGATAGCCGGCGGCGGAGCACCGTCCTGCCTGGCGCGGGGTCGTTCACCCGGCCTGTCCCTCACTGTCGCTTTTACTGGCGCCGCCACCGCTGACCCGAATAAGCCAGTCGGTCAGTGGTCACGTACAGCTGGAAGCCTGAGGCGGGGCAGCCCAGCCTCACCTATCACACACCTGACCCGAGAGGTGCGGCGAGTCCTGTGACCCGACGTGACCTGGCACAGTGGCGACCTCTCCCAGAGCGTGGGATCAAAGAGGCAGGGGTGTTGGTAACTGCCCGGTGACCTAGTTAGCGGTGGTTGTGAGATCAGCTGTTGTTTGTGTTCATGGATTATCAAACAGGACTTGGTCTGTCGGAACGGAATGACTACAAACAAACTCAGCTGACGCTGGCGCGTTGCTAGGGCGATTTCTGACACAAATGCACTGAGTCACACGACCTGACAACATGTCCTTGGAGTGTGCTCGAGGAACTCGGGCGAGCGACGTGCGCTGGATTTGTGGGCGGGTCTGGACAGCGCCCGCGGCTGTCGGAGATCAGACACGACTCGGACACACTGCTGCCCTAAACATTAAACAAGTCAGCTGTTGTGTGTGGAATGCGATCCAGAAAGGATGTGGAAACAAGCGCCGGAGCGCACAGCGCCGACCGAGCCGCGCATGGCAACAGTCTGCGCGAGCGCCCGACCGAGACGGGGGCGAGAGAGGCGGGGAGAAAACTGGACGGAGGGATGGAGTCTTTCTGAGCGGCATTCTACTCGACATGGCCGCCATATTTGCTAGACTCGCCGCCGGTGGATAGTTGTGGTATTTGTTCATTTATTTTTGCTACACATGCCAGGCTTGGAAGGATTACAGACAGCAGACGAAAAAACAATAATCAAAACATGAGTATGACAAAGCAATATTTGGAGTTGGAAGGTATGGGTCTCTAGTACAATAAAACACGGGCACACACGCACGTACTGAAATGTAATTAAAACAAATATAGATAATAAACAATGTTGTCATAAAAGATATTTGCTGTGCCAATAAAATGTTCTTGATGCAACCCCTGTGCTACCTCATAGAAGAAAATGATAAGGAGGATTATGGACGTGCTCTTTTGACCTGAGTCTGACCTTGGGTCAATTTATATTGCTGAGTTGATAAATGTTATGATAATCACGGCTCCAATTTGCAGCTATTCATGAACACTGAAGGGCAGCATAATTGTCTTTTCGTTATATACCGGCGAAGACACGAGATCGCCGATCTGTGCGCCGTCCCTGGTTTCTCAACGCGTTGCAGTCAGTTCGTTCACCCCTCGGTTACACCAGCTCTGCCCCGCAGCCAGAGTCGTGACGTCCATGAAACTTTCTACAGCGTCCTCATAGCACGCATAACGGCCATCTTCTAGACTCGCTTAGAGTGAGGAAGATAAAAAATTGGCTGTAAAAATAGCGTATTAGCTTTAGAGACTCAAATGAGGAAATCAAGGAAAAAATGAAAGGATCAATTCACCATGCAAGGTGGCATTTCAATAACTCAACTGTCTTTTAACATAATTTACATTTTTAATGTCAATTTTTTTTGGCTCGTTCGACTTACTTTACAGTAGATTTACCCTCTCTTTAGAGGACAATCGTCCCGTAACTGACCACTGAGGACACAGAACACTATCCCCTGCCCACCAATCCTGCTTTGGTTAAACGCCCAGCCGCCGCCTCTCTCAGGCGCCTCTGTCGCCCTCAATCCGCGCAAACTATGTCAGGGCCACCAACGTCTACAAGGGATTCTCCGTCAATGCTAATCAGGCGTCTGGGATGCTAATTTTCTGGGGGCAAACAGGGGTTGAAAGGCCGCCCGTCCCCGCCCGCCGTCCTCACCGAAGGGTGATGTTGTCATGAACGTCTTTCCCCGTCGCGTCCATAAGACCTCGCCTTTAAGGAGTGGCAGCGGCAGTAGACGGCGGTGACGCTTCATGAATACGAACGTGGCGCTGAAGGGACGCACCTGGCTCCGGTGCGTGCCGTCAGCCGCACGCGGGTTTCGACACTGATCCCCCGGTGGCGGCGGTGGAAGCGGTGGTGGTGGTACCCGAAGGTTGTTTCTTCATTAGACAAACACTATTCTTTAGAATTGTGTTTTTCTATTGAAAAACAAACTGAGGGTGTTTCCATTTCGGGATAGGATTCGTGTTTGGTGCAGCGAATTGGGGCACCTTGCACCGTTTGCACACGAACCGATTGATTTTGATTAAATTTTCAGGGCAGCTGCCCCCGCAGATTATCTACCACGAAACACCCTCAGCTAAGAATATAATTATTTTTCTTGCACGTGGCACGTGCACGTGTTTTAGGCCCATAGGCTTCAACATTAGGTGGATTTTCGGCATCGCATTTCTCGCAGACGGGTGCTTGTAATGCGATGGGCTTCTATGGGCTGGGTGGCCGCCCCGGCATCTACCATGAGCCGGCAGTGCCGTTTCGGGCAGCCTCGGGAAGGGGGTGCAAATTGCACGTGCAGCCGCCATTGGTTTAACGTTACGAAATGGGCCAAAACGGTTTTTCTCGATTTGCTTAAAATCGGCTCGATAGATTTTCTTTGTTTTGGGAGTGCCGGTAGTCGGGCATGGGGTGCGTTCGCCAATGTTGATCGCTTGAAATATAATTAACTTTTTGCACGTGGCACGCGCCCAAATTTTCACGTGTTAAGTCAATGGGATTTCTTGAAAAAATTACTAAAATCGATTTTGCTCAAAATTCCCACGCTAGATTTTGAAAATGTTACAGTATGATATGCATCCACATGTCGCCTACCACGTGGCATAGGCCACATATGGGGCGATTGAAATGCACGTGCACGCCCCGCACTTGTTTGAGTGGACCACCCCCGTGAAAAAATTGACCACTGCTGGTATGATGGCCTGTGCCGCGCAAACAATGCGTGCCAGCGGCACCAATCGAGGGCAGTCGTCAAGGGGATGCTCCAGGCTAGTTGCACACCTCATCACGTGGTGCACGTGTTTTCGCACGTGCGCCACGTGGGTGTAGCATTTTGGGGTAGGTAGCCATTGGTGCATAATTACGCTCAGGTGATAACCTCAATGCATGGGTTTGAGCCAGAGTTCCAAGTCGGTTGCGACAATGACCAATGGTGTTGGGTCTACCTCGTGTCAAACACGTGGCCGCTCGGGGTTCTCCATTCCGGAGATATTGTGACCGATAGTGAGGTAAGCCCTAATTCAAAGATTGGCCAAGTTTGATCGGCCGCTGGGAGGCAATGGTGGCGCACCCGAAAGTCTACCCATGGGCACTGACGACCCCTTTCATATGGTACAAAAGGGTGGTCGCTATAAGTCTTTAGGCCACACGTGGCACGTGGCACCCCACCTCGAATGACCACGTGCACTCTCAATGTAAGTCGTTTTGGCCATAACTTTGCCATTTATGGGCCGATTTCGACGAAACTTGCAACATTGATGCATTAAAATGACCTGCGCCGAATACGGCGCTACGAATACAACAAACTCATGTGCGTCCTTTTTGTCTCTAATGCGCCACTTTAGCTACAGTGGCTAAAGTTGAGGAATATTACGCGTATACATTTCCATTTCCATTTCGGGATAGGATTCGTGTTTGGTGCAGCGAATTGGGGCACCTTGCACCGTTTGCACACGAACCGATAGATTTTGATTAAATTTTCAGGGCAGCTGCACCGTTTGATTAAATTTTCAGCTGCACCGTTTGTGTATATTTCGACGGGCCGACTTCGTCGAAACTTGTAACGGTGGTGCACAAAACTAGGCTGCGCCACATACGAGGCGAGGCAAAAATATGCTGTTGTGCGCCATTTTTGTCTCTACTGCGCCATTAAGTGCCTAAAGAGGCTAGAATTAAGGAATCTTTAATCAGTTTCATGTATTAATAAATCACTGTGAGGTACGCTACGCACTACGCATATGCATACATGTAACCCCCTCGCGTCACTTTGGTCTTAATTGCATTGGTGTTTCGGGCGTGCGTTTTGCGCTTTTTTGCGGTGTTCGCGTTTTGCGGCGGGCGGGCGTTTTTTTGCGCTGTTTGTGCTTAGCGGCGGGCGGGCGCCTTTTGTTGCGGTTTTTGCGCTCTTTTCGATGTTAAGTTTGTTTTCTGTTTGCGGCGGCCGGGCGTTTTTTTTTTGCGGTGTTTGCGTTTGGTGGCGGCCGGGTGATTTTAGGCGTTTTCGGTTGGTGGTTAGCGTGCGTGCGATGCGGGCGTTTATTTTTTGCGGCGTTTTTGCGTTTTATGCGGTTTGCGGTGGTTGGGCGATTTTTCGACGTTTGCGTTGGCGTTTCGGGCGTGCGTTTTGCGCGTTTTGCGGTGTTTGCGTTTTGCGGCGGGCGGGCGTTTTGTGCTTTTTGCAGTGTTTGTATTTGGCGGCGGGCGGGCGGGCGATGCGGTCGGTTTTCTTTTTTGCGTCGTTTGCGGTGTTCAATTTGTTTGCGGTTGGCGGTGGTTGGGCGTTTTTAGGCGTTTTCGGTTGGCGGTTAGCGTGCGTGCGATGCGGGCGGTTTTATTTTTTTGCAGCGTTTTTGCGTTTTTTTTTGCGGTTGGCGGCGGGCGGGCGTTTATTTTTTGCGACATTTGCGTTTGCGTTTCGGGCGTGCGTTTTGCGGTGTTTGCGGTTTGCGGCGGGCGGGCGTTTTTTCACAATTCAAGTCCCAACCTTCGGGCCGCAGCGCTACTCGAAAAGTAGATGGCATGGTTGATGGCGGTGGCTGGTAGTGGTGGCGGTGGCTGGTAGTGGTGGTGGCGGCGGGGGCGGCGGTGGTGGCTGCGGTGGCGGCGGTGGCGGCAGTAGATGGTATGGCTGACGGCGGCTCGGCGGTGGCGATGGCGGCGGTAGATGGTATGGCTGACGGCGGGGGCGGCGGTGGTGATGGTGGTGGTGGCGGTGGTGGCTTCTGTATGCGAAGAGCCTTTAACCTCAAGGACGACTGGAATAATGAACTACCGTCAAATATGCAAAGCAGTGTGCATAATATTGTTGTAATGAAATTATGTGCATAGCTGGAGTCGAACAGCCACGCATAGCATATACAGAACTGAACATTGCACGCACTTGTGTTTATTGCTTTTCTTTGTGCGCCTGCATAAGCTGAGCAACATAACCTATTACGACATCGAAATAAAAACCTCAGAAAACATGCAATGTACAAGACATCTGACACATGCCAGAACTACGAGAATGCGAAGAACCGGGTGAACGAGTAGGCGACCTGGCAACTGGTCGCACGCTTGTCTTCGTGCGTGCCTCACTATCGCGTTACATCTTCATTCAGTAGCGGCGACTGCGGCAAGAGTTACCTAACTCTCAGCGGCGTGTGTAGCGGCCGGAGCCCGGTTCTGAACGACTACCATCTGCGTGAGCTGCGCGCACGCGGCACGGCGGTGCGTTGCAGTTCTTGCAACTCTGCATTGCTACTGTGAAACTCGACTCAGCTGTAGTCCATCACTGGTGGAGTCCGCACTCCGCGCCGTGCCGGCCAGCCGCTCTTATCGACCGCAGGACCCGCTTCGCCGGCATTGCGTTTCTCCTGGATGTTCTCAGAAGCGATGTTGATAGTGAAATGAAAGACACGCTTCGGGGAACGAACTTCTTGCAGTCGCGGCTGCATAGGTGATCAGAGACTACCGTTGACGATTACATATCAGGAGTTACTGTTCATTCTTACATCCAGCAGGACGAGAACACTTTTTTAATTTATTGAAACTGGAGAAGTTAAAATCGATTTTGCAATTTGATATTTGTTCCACAAAGTTATCACTGGTATCACTTAAACACCTATGTAACTTATCACTTATTTTATATGACCCCAAAGACTGGAAATAATGTAATTCCACGCATAGTTAACGCACTATGTATGTAGTTCTCAAACGTTCAAAAGAATGGCAAATAGGAAAGCAACTTAAAAAAAACTACCCTAAAATGTCGTAAAATTAACCCGCGCACCGACGGGGGTCTGCGCCAACTTCGCAACGACGGGGGGGGGGGGGCGGATGACAGCCCACCCCTTAGATCTCGAGAACGAAGCAAGATAGCGACAAGCGGTAAACGGCATCGGATACGCACGGACAAGGTCTACAATTTTTATTAAGGTCATTTTCAGGTCAGCTCAAAGATGACGTCACAGGGGTCGAAAAAGTCAAATGGCGGCGCTAGATATGGAGAGTTTTTCTCGAATAACTTTCGAATTAGTCAAGATAGGAACAAACTAAGGGCATCATCGTGATCCTGTCGTCAATCCGCATCGAATGATATATATGTTGACCTCGAAAGGTCAAGGTCAAAGGTTGACCTCAGGTCATGTGACCTCGAGGTCATCATGTATATCATTCGATGCGTCTTGACGAGCTGAACACAATGACACCATCCGCGCGGCTGTATCTTGTTCCTGTACGGAGTTATTGGCAAAAAACCGCTGGTGACCTTTGATGACGTCACATGACCTTACAGCTGCCCAACAGCAAAACAGACCTCAAGGTAGTGAAGGTTGATTGTATATGAAGTCATGTATGGTATATGGGGCCATTCCGACCCGTTTTAGTGGTAAAAACAGGGAGTTGATTTTTCCCCCATTGACTTATAATGGGGAGGTCGCGAAATTGACCTGACCTTAGGTCACCGACATCAAAATTCCGAGATAAAAAATTGTAGCTACTAATGACCTCATAACATCCTGCGACTTTCAAAGGCCTCCGACATCTACTGTAGCTCTGGCACGGTGACAAAGTTGCAAAAAAGTGACTTGAGGTTGGGTCATTCAAAGTGACCTGGTGACCTGACCTTAAAAGTTAGGAGGTTCAAACTTGCACACCATGTGTAAAATTGATGTGAGAATAGTCGTATCAAATTTCGCGGCCGCGCGCGGTTTTCCCGCTATCCATGAGAAACCTCAGGGGGGTGGGCGGGTATCCGCCCCCCTGTCGGTGCGCGTGTTAACCCTATTCCTGGCGGGGGGGGGGGCCTCAGGAGCCCCCCCTGAGGTTTTTTGGTTATATCTCTCAAACGCGTTGAGCTAGGAAGCTCAAATTTTCTGGCTTTTCCTAAAAGGCTTCTACGCAACATGTCTGAAAATTTTGAGTTGATCTGACCTCAGGTCAGGTCACCAGAGGCGGTTTGGTGACGCTACCTCAGAAAAGTTTGCAATCACGCCAGAGCTAGAGTTTTTGACCGATCAATTTCTTCTCTTCAGGGTTTAGTTAGGGTACCAGTATGTGCAATTTGTATATCTAGGAATTTTGATATCGGTGACCTAAGTTCAGGTCAATTTCGCGACCTCCCCATTATAAGTCAATGGGGGAAAAATCAACTCCCTGTTTTTACCACTAAAACGGGTCGGAATGGCCCCATATACCATACATGACTTCATATACGATCAACCTTCACTACCTTGAGGTCTGTTTTGCTGTTGGGCAGCTGTGAGGTCATGTGACGTCATCAAAGGTCACCAAAGGTTTTTGGCCAATAACTCCGTACAGGAACAAGATACAGACGCGTGGATGGTCTCATTGTGTTCAGCTCGTCAAGACGCATCGAATGATATACATGATGACCTCGAGGTCACGTGACCTGAGGTCAACCTTTGACCTTGACCTTTCGAGGTCAACATATATATCATTCGATGCGGATTGACGAGAGGATCACGATGATGCCCTTAGTTTGTTCCTATCTTGACTAATTCGAAAGTTATTCGAGAAAAACTCTCTCCATATCTAGTGCCGCCATTTTGACTTTTTCGACCCCTGTGACGTCATCTTTGACCTGACCTGAAAATGACCTTACTAAAAATTGTAGATCTTGGCCGTGCGTATCCGATGCCGTTTACCGCTTGTCGCTATCTTGTTTCGTTCTCGAGATCTCAGGGGGGGGGCCGAATCGGCCCCCCCCGCCAGTTTCTTGTCCCGGCGGAGCCCGCCAGGAATAGGGTTAAAATTTGTTTCAATAACTTGCAAATAAACGTTTGTTTTCATGACATCGATCCGACACACTGGTTTGAAACATTTTTGTTGCACCTGCTAGTATTGCACTGCAGTGAAGGTATAGACTTCTCAAAACCTTCAGAAATTATTCGCTAGCAAAAGTCTCTCGGAATACGGTCCTTGGTATATGGTGATAGTTTAGGTAGAAATAATGTGCATAACTTTATCAAGTTATTACGTTTTAGGCAAAAAGCACCCAAGCATCCCGGTCTCCCAACAATTTCCCTCCCTCCCGTCCCTTATCTTCAAACCTTACCTCAAAAAGATCGCTGCGCGGAGCGGGCGCCGCGGATTTCGGGGCTGGTGCGCTGCGGGCCAGCCTACCCCAGCAGGCGGCGCCAGGCGGCCGCCAGCCCAGAGAGGCCCGGGCGGCGACCATGGGCGGGCACGTGTCCCACGACAGCTTCATCGGGCGGATGGCGGCGCATCTTGGGAGTGATGGCTGCGTTTTAGCCATAGCAGATCGGCGTTTTTTTAACAATAGAATATGCATAGATGTTCAGAGCAAATGAAATGAGGGCTAAAACTATCTTCTCAAGAAAGAGGTATCAAAATAACACCGAGCCATAACTCTATAGGTACAGTCCAAAGCAGAAGTAATGTGCGGTTTCAGTCATGGGTATGTTCTGCTTCTGAAGCTTAGGAACGATTAGCCAGACTGCAACGAGACTTTAAATGTAGCTTACATGTATCTTCACCCTTGCAGCTACAACTTTACTATTGACGTCTTCTTTTCAATCAGTCCGCATTTAAAAATCGTCAGTCAAAGCCATCCGTTGAGATTGGTAAAACCACACATTACTTTAGCGGTGGGCTGTACTTATCAACCTAGCCATTTCTTGGCACCCACTGGGCATTCAAATCCCTGCAAGGAGCGCCAGGAGCGACTTGGGTGCTATCTGACCTACCGGTTTTACCAGGCGAAGTTGAAGGACAGGACGACCGCTGCTGAGTCGGCAGTCATCGACCGAAAATCAGGCCGGGCGGCGCGAAGGACAGGGGGTCTCTTACCTGTCTGCCAGGGTCGCGCGCGCGCGGCCGGCCGGAGCGGTCGAATGCCTCAACATCGCCTGTGTATTGATGTCAAGGCCAGCGTGTGCCCCCCGTGTCCCGTCCTTCGGAGCGGCACCTGCGCGGCGGTGGGAGGTCGTATCGCCCTCCTACCAGCTCACTTATGTCCACCGCGAGGTGTATTTACATATACTGTCGGATAGGCAGTGAGGGAAGCTTAGTCACAGTGGTGAGTCACCGCCGGTGTCTGTTCCAGTTATGTCTAATGTCCATCGCGCATTAACCCGTGCATGATCGAAGCATATTCCATAACGCGAGTGAAAAGGGGGGTCCCTACAGAGCCCCCTTCCTATCTCCAAAACCACTGGTCCGATTGTTATAATTGAAACGGTGTTTGATAGCCCTGAAAAAGCTGTCGAGCGAGACCCAATCTTATTGATCCAAAGGTCACCGATGACTTCCCAGATCAGGTCGAAGTTAAAGCATATCAACATTTACGAATGTTTACTCTTCGAGCTATGGTCACTGCGAGAGAAGTCACATGAATCTCATATTTGGTATACACACTCACTACTCAGTCATAGGCCGAAGATACGAGTACCCTGTGAGTACCTGTTTCAGGTGAAAGCTAGATGAGGCTAGGTCACAAATGGTCACGAAAAATTTAAAGCTTATATCAGTTATGTGAAACATGTTTTAAGGTCCACTTTGGCCATGAAAAAAAACAGCGGAGGGGGCAGATACCCAGTATCTACCCCTTAAGATCTCGAAAACGGAGCAAGTTTGCGACAAGCGGTAAACGTTATTTGACGCGGACGGACAAGGCTTCAATGTTTACAAAGATGTTCTTCAGTGCAGGTAAAAAATGACGTCACAAAGTTCAACATAGCAACAAATGGCATTACAGGTCAAAACAGATTTTTGTGAATAACTTTTCAACATATCAAACTCGAGCAAAACTAGTAAACACAATTGAGGTCCATTTGATAATCCACATCGAAATGTATATGTTGACTTCGAAAGGACTAAGTCAAGAGCTGACCCCAGGTCACGTGTGACTTAAAGGTCGACATGCATATTATTCGATACGTCTTGATAAACTAAACACAATGAAATCAAGCGCGCTGCTGTACCTCTTTCCTCTAATACAGTTGTCAGATAGCGAATATTACATCAAGACAGTCAAGGCTGGCCATAAGTTATGTCATTATTGTAGATGACTGAGCCATTCTAAAGTTACAGAATGTAATAAAGCTATAGGTATGTATCTAAAATATAAATTTTATCTATCTCGGAAGTTTTCTATCATAGCCAAAGGTCAAGTCAACGGGGAAAATCACATGACTTTTTCTTAACCCGGCAGGCGGTGGGCCTCCCAGCCACCCTTCGCGCGGTGGGGGGGGGGGGCATTTTTTGCCCCCCCCCCCTCGTATCTCCGAAATTACTGGACGGATTCGGAAAACTCAAACGGCGTTCGATAGCCCTGTCAAATTTGTCGAAGGAAGCCAAATTTGATTGACCTCGGGGTCACCAATGACGTCACAGGTCAGGTCAAAGATAAAATGTTTCACCGTTCACGGGGCGTCTAGGGAAAGCGCTCACCGAGTAAAACGCATTTTGTCAAAAATCAGCGATAAGGCGTCAGTTGTCTACTACATATGTTGCTATTAGAGGTCACTGGTCATACCAGGTCAGGTCACAGGTCAGGTCACCAAAGGTCACCAAGGGTCACCACATGAACCCAACTTTACTAAGGTTGTGCGATGCATGTTTTATGGCCAGTTTTTCTTTTCCAACTCAATGGTATTGGTTATAAGACCATCAGGTACGGTTTAGGTCACTTTCTGGTGGAGGTCAGGTCAAGGTCAGGTAAAAAAGGTCAAATTTCAAAGTTGATATTTTTGCATAAAATGGGTATTGATTCGATGCAGCTGGTCACGGGGAGTCGAATGGTGGTCTTTGTTTTGCGCTACGAGGTCTAGAATTGCTAAAATTGAGTTTGAAAATTTGACGTCATCAAGTTTGAACAGTTTTTCGCTATAACTTGGCCAAAAAAGAGGTATTGATCTCAAATTTGGTATGTAGATAGAAGGCACTAAAGGACATGATGTGGAGTTTGCTAATGTAATAATTGAATGAGGACTTTACTCCACAAGAAATCGTTCGGGTCGGAGCTTTCGAATTGTATTACAAAGCTTCGTCAGCGTATCGTAATTGGGTTCGGGGGTTTCGGTCGCAAAAATGAGGTAGGTCTTTATTACTATTTACTAGATGCCGGCAGCGCTCGTGCGTTGCCTTGGGCCAGAATTGGAGGATCCATAGCCAAATGAAATGTGCATTATTTTGGAGGCCTTGCCTGGGACTACCATTGAACCGATTTTGAGGTTGATAGCTTAAAATTTCTTTGAGCCAGAGGACCTCACGTCAAAACGGTTTTCCGACCCCAGCACGTGCAGCCTGCACCCCTCGCAGACGGTGACCCCCCTGGAAACTGGTTCAAGGTGTTACCGATGTGTCCCGCCAGTATGGCTTTGCCCGTGACCTCGGATTGACCTGTAGCCTTGACAAAAAAATTCGTGTCACCGAAACTTTGAAGCGGAATAGCATGTGCCACGAAGCACCGAGCGAACCGAGGCCAGCACCAAAAGTTTACCAAAAAAATCGAAAAAACGAAAGAGCAGTTTTGTAGCCCTTTTGATTTTTATGTCGGAACATTTTTCTGTATCTCTAAAGCTGTAGGCCTGACAGCTCTTCCCGCGAAACCTTTTTTTGGGTCGAAAATGGCAAAAATGACGTCACTCTGACGTCATTAGCGGCCAACCTATCATAGCCTATGAGAAATTTTTTGGTCACCATGTGCGCTAGCTACTCCCGGGAGGGTACTGAAAGTTTGGTGACGATCGGCGCGGCGGTTCTCGAGATATATCGAAAAAACTAAAGGGGAGGGCAAAAAAATGCCCCCCCCCACCGCCTGGAAGGTTAAAAAAAACGCGTCGCAATAGCCAAGTTTATCATTAACACTGACATGATGACAACGTTGCAAACAAGTGATTTGAGGCTGAGTCATTCAAAGTAAACCGCTGACCTAAACTTTAAAGATAGCCGTGGTCATAACTCACACACAATGTGTAACAATGGTGAGAAAATAGTTATGCCGAATTTTGCGGCGTAAAGCGTCGCAGTTTCTCCACTATTTACAAAAAAAAAAAAAACAGAAGAGGATGGATATCCACCGCCGTTGGTGGATAGACGATAGTCTAACTCCTCGTATAAAGGAGAGCTCTACACATGAACTCACTTAACCCTCGCCCGCACATGCCATTTTCCCATCCTAGAACGCACATGGGGGGGGGGGGGTTGCCACCCCCCCCGCGCCATTTCGTTCCTGTTGGAGATAGAGCTTAGCGGTAAAGACCAAAAAGATTCTTTGGGAAGAGACGAATCCAATGATACCCAGTTTTACCTTCTCAGGTCAGTCATTGACCTTCCAGGTCAGGTCAAACTAAAAAATGTTGCTGTTTTGGGTCACCGTTGGATATCAAGTGTGCTGCTTATCAAATACCGATGACGATGCTGTTTTCTGGTGCCAAGCCAGCTAGAACCTCTTTGTCACACTACGTTATGCGCCAAACTCCATATAGAAGCGGACATTGGGGTTCAGATTGTTATTATGAGTAAAATATAAGTCATTTTCTTCATTAAACGGTTGTTTCTCTATGCGGCGATCATTTATGAAGCACGCCACACTTAGTTACCAACGAGCGATATCATAATAGCTCCATTTTTGGCAGTATACTGGCTGCGGCCGAGTGCGACGGTGGCGCCGACTATCGGCTACTCGTGCAACTAGGCCTCGCGGTGGCTCCGGCGGCCAAACTTCAGATGAAAACGTCCCTGTGTGGAGACTTAACGATAAACTGAAAAATGCGATATGATGCAATTAAATTCAGTAATATGCGTTTACCCTGACGTATTTTTTACCAATATTCGGGGAGAATTGGCACCGGGATTTGGCAGGAGAAGATAAAATGTTTATGAACATTCCAAATTGTATTATACCTACATTGCATTGTCAAAATATGTCTCAATATATGCGAGACGTCATGCTGTTTGCCGTAGTATAGCGAAATTGTTTCATGAAAGACTCAATACAAATATAACGGGAGTGATGTATCTTAATTTCATTTGGTGGTGCAAATATTTTTTTCTTCCATGTCCCGATCCCGGGTCGAATTTTTCTCTCCTATGGATAAAAAGTGCAGAGATGTGTTGCTCAGTTAGTGAGCTACAGCGTAGTATAGCGACATTTTTATGTAAGCTGCCTATTTTTTCATACTGTGCTAGTTTCCACGAAAATCCGTGCATACACTGACCAATATTTTTTTCTTCCATGGCCAGATCCCAGGTCCAATTTTTATCCGCTATGGATAAAAAATGCATAAATATGTTGCTCAGATGGTAATCTACAGCGTAGTATAGCGACATTTTTATGTAACTACCCTATTTTTTCATACTGTGCTCATTTCCACGAAAATCCGTGCTTACGCTGACCAACATTTTTCTCTTCCATGGCCAGATCCCAGGTCCAATTTTTATCCGTCATGGATAACAAATACATAGATATGTTGCTCAGATAGCGAACTACAACGTAGTATAGCGACATTTTTATGTAACTTCCCTATTTTCTCACACTGTGCTCATTTCCACGAAAATCCGTGCTTACGCTAACCAACATTTTTTTCTTCCATGGCCAGATCCCGGGTCCAATTTTTATCCGCCATGGATAAAAATACATAAATATGTCGCTCAGATGGTGAACTATACCGTAGTATAGCGACATTTTCATGTAACTTTCCTATTTTTTTCACACTGCGCTATCACCCATCAAAATCCGTGCTCTCACCGACCTTAGTTCTCTGGCGTTGCCGATAGGCGGCGCTGGCGTCGCGTCCCGCGCTATGGCCGCGCCTGGCGCATAACGACCCGACCAGAATTTTGCTGCTGAGGTCATTTCAGGTCAAGTTAGGTCAAGGTCAATTATATTTGTATGTATGTCTGTGTGTGTCTGTGTGTATACTGATGTGTGCACCGATTGTTTTTGGGTCCATATTACATGAAATCATGATCTGAAACTTCAAAAAAGTAAATTCAGCTTGCCTAAAACGCAATTATCTTAGATGACCTAGGTTGACCTTGACCCTGACCTTGACCCCTGTACATCGTCGAACAACATGTTCCATGATAGGTGGGAGGTAAGACTGGCAAAAAAAGGCCGAAATCAGGGTGTCAAAAGCTCATAAGGCCCATGGCAAACGCAATATGTTGAGAATTGGCCATTTGGGTCATGACATGACCTGACAAACAAGGTCATATCTCCGAAACCAAAAATCACAGAAACTTGAAATTTTCAGGGGACATCAAGAAAGGATAGAGAAGCAGCTATACGAAAAATCAGCCTTCTATTTCTAAAAATGTTGAGTGCAGAGCAGAAAGACTACCTGGGGGGGGGGGTGGCAACCACACCCCCCCCCCATGTGCGGGCGAGGGTTAAATGTTTGGTTGAAAAGCCGAGGGCCTGGTGGGCCAGTGACCTCATGAGATATCCCAGGAGTCATTTCATGGTCAAATAAATCAAGGCCAGCTGTGGTTTGACATTTGTTAATCCTTGCACATCGCTGATCTAGGAGGGTCCTAGGAGGGTTTATTTTTACGCTGATAGGAAAACTAGAGCTCACTGACCAGTGAAGCTAACAGTTGGTTTTAGACAGCATGTATGTCATAAATGCTCTGATATGATATGACAGGTCAATGCAAGCTGCAATATGTCGAAAACGCCACCCCTTGCGACTGCCGGGGCTAAAGAAGACATGAGCTCAGTACAGTATGATGTCCAGTACACAATACAGACATGGTTACAGCTATGAAGTGCCAACGAGCGACATCAAACACACATTGAGTGCCGAAGGCATATATTTACCTTGCACTTTAAAGGAACTTCACCAATGAGGTTCCAATAACTATATGTAAAAATGATTATAAGCAAATGCATAGCTTCAGCTACTGCCGTACAATATTCAATAGCCGTTTTCACGACGGGCTACCCGGCGAATGCACCTAATTTGACCAAATCTGCACCTAATCTCTTTTACAGCAAATATCTTCATTTTATGAATTTATTTCAGTGTTTTAATCGATGATGCTCTCTGATAATATGACAAAGTAGGCTTGTAAGCAATAAGTGCAACCCTAGCTGATAGCTACTAAGAGACACACTGAACCTAATTTGACCAAATCTGCACCTAATCTGCACCAGATGTGCACCAAATGTGTACCATATGGCCGTCGTGAAAACGGCTATTATGCGTTATGCAGCCACGGCGACTTTTGTATCCCTCGCTGATCTTTTCGAATATCAAGCCTTAGTCTCACACGACATACTCCGGTGACGACATACGCTACATTTCATTCAACTCAATGCGCGGAATAGTATTATACACAATGACAAGTCTATACCTAGCATTTTCCTTTCGCTCATTTATTGTGTCACATAAAATCGCATTGCCATTTGTACTGAACTGATATCTTGCATTTGTACACCAATTTCTGCACCGATATGTTAAATTTACAGAGATCACATGGGTATCCAGTTCCACCACTCAGAAACATGCCGTGCTGGTGCATACCATTCGGCATATGCTCAGACTCCCAGGTCCTGTTTTGTGTCCTCACAATATGCTGACGATGGTTACCGGGAACGGGGCCTTAACAGGGGGCGCCGGTCATGTAGTGTTTGAGGCTCCCTCCCCAGCCGTTTGAGCATTTACTCTCAATGAATCAATACAAACTGTATCAGTTGCTGCGACAATGTCAAACGTATTTAATGCATTGGATAGGTTGTGAGTTCGTGAATAAATGCAGCGTATGTATGTAAACATTGAACATCGAATGTCGCATTCAATGTTCTTGTGCGCCGTTGAATCGTCTCCGCTGGCATGCGTTAAAAATGACCTTTTTCTTAGTCAAAACCTACCACCAGAACCAGACCTTACACCCATCACTCCGGTGAGCATCACAATAAAAGACTATACTTATTGTCTGATTATGTTTATTATGAGAATGTACAATGAAATGACGCAAGAGCGGCTCAATAAGACACACATGGCAATGCACAACGAAACATATCAACAGACCAATCAAAACACAGCGAACAACTGACCATTTCAATACAAACCATCCTACAACAAGGTGTGTGATCGGAAAATGCCACAAAATGGCCGCAATATCGGATCAGATTAAAACCTGCCACCTTCCGCGACGCCGGGGAATTAGGGTAAGCAACAATGCACTAACGGGCGTGAGTCGATGATGCAAGTCGGTTGTTATGACATGGTCCCGCGATAAAATTTGAGCTTTTATCGGCTGATCACGGCCTAACATGCAATGTCCAACACCTCTGCAGAAGCTCACCTTCGTAAGGAAGTGGAAACACTCCCTAGGAATTCGTCTGCGTCTGCCGCAGGTAACCGTGGCTGGACATAAGTTCAACAACAAGACATGGCGATTTGTACTTGGCATCACAAGACTCCTACAATGCACGCGTCTCTGACTCATGACTACATGGACACCTTATAAAAAACACACCAAAACAACATAGCAGCACGTCCGAAGTAGCACCCATCACATGTCTCGTGCGGTCTGCCTCCTACAGCAGGACTAGTTCCGCCGCACCAAGCAAACATCAGACCTCAGCACCATCATTCCCAGGAGCAGCCTCCATCCTCGAGGCAGTCTCGTCAAAGGCGAACTGCCTGTTGTGCACAGCCCAGGCCGACTGGCACGGTGCGCAGGCGGTCCGCCTCGCGCACCAATGAGTATCCTCCAAATGCCCTGCGGCGCACGGGGGCAGCATGGCGAGCCGTCCCCGCACGCCGTCTGTTCCTCTACTGGATGTTGTCCAGAAGACCCAGAGCGTCCACCTCGAGCGCCAGGTCGACGGTGTGCTCCACCCATCCGGGCACGCGGTCCCAGAACTGGATGGCCGCCAGGCACCAGACGAGACCAACCAGCTTGGCGGCGGTGAAGTCGGAGCGCAGCTGGGCGGCCGAGTACCGCCGGTCGCAGCCGAGCTCCGCGAGCTTCGCGTTGAAGTGACGCCGGTACACGGCCAGTACGTCGCCCTCCACTTCGGCCATCACCCTCCGCGGGATCGAGAACAGCATCAGGTAGAGCAGGTCCAGCGCCGGGCTGCCCAGACGGGACGCCTGCCAGTCCACGGCCCGCACCTGCCAGTCGCCGTCCGGAGTCTCGCGCAGCAGCAGGTTTCCGTCGCGGAAGTCGCCGTGGCAGAGCACCCCGAAGTCGGGTGTCCGCTGCAGGAAGGCGTTCAGCAGGCGCACACTGGCCTGCTGCATGTCGGCCAGCTTCTGCAGCAGCAGGTTCTGGCCCAGCCGCTCCAGCCGGTCGGCCACCTTGGTGATGCCGATGCGGATGAAGTCGGAGACCTGAGCGCCGTCGGAGAGGTGGTTCTCAAGCAGGTACGGCAGCTCCACCGTGCCCTGGAAGAAGAGGAACGCGACCGTCAGCAACTGGTTCCGCTGAACTACGGTACTCCAGACCTTAAAAGTAATCACAAGCGCTTGAGCTGCTAAGCAATCACAACCATCCTCACATCACGCATATCTTTCTTTACTCAAGGTTAAGTGTGAAGCGAAATTCACACATCAGCATCTTGTTACCTATTGTGATCTTTACTTTATTTCATTTTCAACGAGTAAAACAAAGCATCCGGCCGCCTCAGCGACGAGTTCCTTCGATCAGCAACCATTAGCGTCTGGGCGACTCAGCAAACATGTGAAGCAGGAGCGCCACTAACAATGCCGCCTCTGTCGCGACAGGGCGGCGCCGGCTCGGCTGAGCGCTGCTGTATGCGAGCCGGTACCTTTGGGCAGACAATGACGGCCAGTGTTCTGCCCCCTACGGCTGCCCCGGGACGGCGCTAGAACTCACCGTCTCCTGGAGCCAGCAGTGCGATGTGGCCGCGAACCGCGCCAGACTGCGGACGGCGGCGTTCAGCTGAGGCTTCTCCAGCTGCAGTGACTCGGTCGTCTGCACAGAAAGACAACACCAGCGTTAGCGCTACTGCCAAGTTACAGTCGCCGGAAACATGCCTCGAAACGCCAGGCGCGATCGCAACTCCGCCGTGGCTGTCAACAATCTCGACCGCTAAGATAATGGCAAGCCCTTTCCACCGCTTGGCAATGCATAGCAAGAAGATGCACTCCTACTTCAATGTTTTCAAATCAGTTCAAACATAGAGTGAACAAACAATACATATGAGAAATTATTTGAAAACGTACCCAGTATCCCTTTTTCTGGACGTTTTCCAGCACAATGGCGCAGTCTGGCTCATCCAGCACCTCGGCATACAGGCAGGAGACAGTCATGTCCTGGATGTCACTGCTGCCGTGAAGCCGCTCAAAGGCCACCAGCTGGGGCAGCAGCTCCTTATAGATCTGTAACAAACGGAGAACACTGTCAGCACTCGGCGACACACGATTAAACACAGCAAAGGGCCACTGACCCTTCAGCCGTGTGTATATTAACCACAAGCGCGTGACCTATGTGATTACAGATGACGGCTGCACTTTGAAACTCGGTAGTTTTAATCCAGGGCCGTGGTTCTCATAGTTTCCGTCTCGGCGAATAAACATTACGGCAGACCTGTTTCGTCTGATATTTGCAGCGGGCGGTTAACCGTGCCCAGGAATGTAGTTATGTCATTTCAGTGACGGCCAAGTTTGTAACTCAGTAAACAGAAACTCGCCTTAAATTTCAATTTGCCCTTGAATAATTTCACAAGTTATATAACATAAGCAGGGTCAATAACACCCAGACGCAGTCATTGACCTTGCCCCATTCATTAGCGTGGTCGGTTATGTGTACGCGGTGTAACATTACGCTGGCGATGTTATAACACCCTGGGGGCATTGCCCTGTGCGCCGGACGACGGCGTGAGGCAACCCCACGTGTTTGACGGGGTCACGCGGGCTCGGCAGGGTCATGGCGCGACGCCGTCACCCTCGGAGGAAGCTCGGCCTTCGGAGTACCTGGCCAGACGCGCGCCCCTCAATTCGGGGAACTGCGCGGGAGTCGGGTGGCCATGGCCAGACACTGGACAAAAACGCACGGCGGGGCGCCAAACGGCTCACCGCGTACCGCCACGCACGTCGTGCGTTTTTTGACCCGGCGGCCTTTCTTGAGGATGACCCTGAGATGGAGGCCACCTTCCACGAACAGGGTGACACGAGAAGACGGCTCGCTGCATTTCGAGGAATGGACGAGGGAATTTCGGAGAAGGGATAGTGCGGGATGGAAGCGAAGGTGAGAACAGAATGTGCTTCGAAGAACGATTCTTAAAGACCATCTATGACGTGACCTCAGCAAGCGACCTTCAACCCCAGAAGACCACCGCAAGTTCTGTGAACAGTGAAACAAAGTTGTCCACCTCACATAGCTCATAGTCGCACAGTTTGCCTTCACGCGCCTTCCAACTATCACGCGGGTCGCACCACCATCTCAGCGCGGCTGACCGGTCGAACTGTGGTCAGACTGGCCGCCGAGGTGGTAAACACAGCACTACGGTCCGCCGCACAGCGCGAGTCGACTGCGGCCGGCGACCTTGACCCGTAAACGAGCCGCCAGTGGTCGGCAGCACGCGCCACCGCCCGGTCGGCCGGAATCAGCGGCGCCCGAGCGTCGAGCAAGAGCGTGCGCCCGAGCACCCGCACTTGCTTGACAGGAGAATGACAGCTAGTCACAGCGATTATCCTTGATGAAATCCGTTAGAATTTCGCTGCAAGACTCCTTCAAAAGGCCTGGTCTGTCGGCAGACATCCAAAGACGGGATCATGACTCAGAACGGCCGGCCTGTCAGGTGTGAGACGGATGGGCGGATCAGGGCGCCAGCCGTCGCTCGCTGACCGGACGGTCGGGTCAGGCGGAGCGCCTCGCCAAGATTGCGGTCGCCCGACCGCCCCGACGTGGCCCCTCGACGCCTCAAGGCCGCGCCGGGCTGAGGGGTAGCCGGAGAGTCTGCTTACTGTCCGGCCGACACCTGCGCCGCGGGCGCCGGGGACAGCTGCGTGCCCGACGATCGTCGGAGAGTCGCCGACGGCCGATGCCACCAAGGCCGGCTGGAGGTACGCACTTTTTCACGCCGAGGTCGGGTGTGGCGCGAGTTTTTTACGCGGCGAGAGGTGACTGAACTGCGCCAGTCAACGGCCCGCCGAAGAGCCGTTGGCGGCTGATTTGGGGGCTCCGCGTTCCTGTCAGACAGGCATGTCCGGACCGATCAGACGGCCACCTTCAGGCTACAAGTGACTTCAGCTCATTAGCCCGCCTGCCATTCGGACGGACGGAAGGACCGTGGCTTTACTATGGGCGGTCGTGGGAGTGGGTTGACTGGGCCCCTAGTACCGCCGACCGTGGGCTCTGTGGGGAGGACGGGGACGGCGGCCCCCGCATCCTGGCGCCAGTATTGCAAATCCAGCCGCAGATGCAGACGGATGTTGCAACACGGTCTGAAGATCACCGACAGTCCGTTCCTATTGCGATTGATCTCCCACCTGCACCACATAATGCTATCGGCATTCACAAGGACTTCAAACTACCGAGATAAAGGGGGCTACAACATTCCTCCTGAATGTAGTAGTCTCTTTGATTGCGCGGAAGGACACAACGAATCATTTGGCCTCACGATAAATACTCAAAAGCCCTATCAAGCAATCACTAGAGTTGATTGGTATGCAGAGGCCCCGGCATAGCGAATATTCGACGGTGGTCGGACGCAAAAGCAAGGTCCATGAGCAGTGTCTGCCTGGGACCCGCCTTGGCCGGCGGCGAACGACCTTCGTTGCCGCCGAGGAAGCGCCGAATATGGTCAGATTACTGGCTGCAATGTTGCCCATTCATTCAGCACGGCCTTCTTTGACAGGCCCATGGCAAAGTGATGGGCGTTAGAAGGCGGCCCTGGCACCTGATACCAATCAGACTGAGTTATTGGCCCACTGAGCTGTGCAGAAGACCTTCAGACGGCTCATGCGGGCGGGTAGAGGTAGCGGGCGTTCGTGACATGTGTATCGAGAAGTATTGTTAGTGATGCTGCAAGCATCATTCGAATAAGAAGCAAAATATAGCAGGAGACTTAGAACTTTAGCACTGGAAAGAGCATAGTACGCCCAGAAATAGTACCTATATTTCTACGTTAAATTCAAGTTTTTCTTTTGCTGTACTTCCCAAATTCAAACTAAAGGTCACACCTAATGGCGCGTGAGTCATCCCGTATCCCACGTGAGCAAACCGGACATTCCCTTCATTCCCCGTTTTTGTGTGGCCTTATGAAGGTCCCCGACCTCCCCGTCTAGACGGATCCAGAGACCCTCGCCGGCCAGGTGGTGTCAGCGCGCCGGTTTTCGGCAGGGGCACTGCCCGCTTCCGGAGGCGCGTGACTACGAGTCCAGACACGTCTTCCCCCTAGCGTCGTCCCCGACGAAGCAGGTGGCGGGCCCGCCCAGAGTGGCGCGGTATGACGTCATCGGCGCGCCGAAAATTGGCGCGCGATTCGCCGGCGCCACGTGACCGTTGGGCGGGGGCGCTGCCCGTGGGACAGACGGGTGACGTCACACTGTCTAGGGGGACAGGGGCCGAGGGTGAACGTCTGCCTCCAAGGCCGACAGGTGCACTGGCCACAGGCCGAAAGTCCAGCCGGGCACCGCTGCACGGGGACGACGAACCCAGCGCGCTAGTGACGTCAGGAGCACTGGCGCAGCTTCCCGCACCGGGAGCGCGCGGGAGTTCGACGGCCCGGCCCGACGTGCGTCACCGGGCCAGATACGAACGGCGCACTGCCCCAAGCTCGGTTCGACGAACGCTCCCCATGGGTGGCCAGAGCTCAGGTTACTACGCCTGGAGCCAAGCATGGGAAGTACAACGAGAGGCAAAGAAGACGTATGTATGAGTGGCTCTGCGCGGCTCGAAGAGCCGTGACTCGGCTGGCGGAGGATGGTATCGTGTTGTGTACATTGAAAGCCAAGAGGTCATACTGTTGGCGTCAGAAAAAGCCCTGGCGCCGGCTGTTTGTTGCCTCTCGGGGGAGACGGATTGAGGTCGCGGACGTCGTGACAGAGGTCGCCGCTGTCAAGAGACGAATGCAATTGCAGGGCCCCGGACCTGACAGGGACGGTAGTCCTAGTACTGTGGGACGGAGAGCTGCGGGGAACTTTACCGTGGCTGACGTCCTCAAAAACGGCGGGCGAGGGGACAATTGCAGCTATGAACGGTGTACGCAGATACATCGAAGTAAGCGACAGCTTAGTCGTCTTGCCCTCGGAGTCTCATGTCTGGCTCCCAGATGGGTGTGGCCATTTACGGTGATCCAAACCCAAACATTGGCTCACTGGCATTCATAAAAACTGCGTCGCATTATCAGGAAGAGTGACGACTCGAACTGCGCCATGCGTACTAAGCCGTCTTTACGACAGACAGGCCCTGGACAAAAACGGAGCCGGCAGAGTGTAAAACAGCGCCGGCAGGCCGGGTCACGTTTTCAGCCACGTTTCTCTGCGCTCGGTGACCGACGACCCGCTGTGAGTGAGTGACCGGTCGCGGCGCCCCGCCAGCCGAGTAAACAGAGGCGCGGAGCTCTGCGAGTACAGCACTCCCACCAACCGGCCGCCTGCCGGGAGTTACGTCACCACAACGTCCTTCAGACAGGCAGACAGGCAGGCAGACGGGCGAACGGACGGACGGCGCTCAACCGGCTCCGAAACTCGCCAATTACGGGACTCGGGGTACTCTCCCGGCGGACCGATTCACATTCTGAACGGTCCGGCGGCGGGACGAGCTGGAACCCCACACCTGGGCCCCTGCGGGTGGGGCGCCGGATGGACCGGGTTTAGGAGGCCCACGGTGGTGCGAGGGGCGCAGACGTCCCTGAGACGGCGCGCGGCACCGCCCCGATGAGCGCGAACCCCGTCGGACCTTGGAATAGGTCAGGCGGTCTGAATAGGACTACTCGAGAAACGCTCCGCTCCGACTAAATGGCCGCTGAAGGTCACAATTTGTAACGGAGTTCTCGTAGCTCGTAGCGCCCGTAATCGTAGTCCAGTAGTATGAGCCCACTTTACGATGAGTATCTCTGCAAATTACCTTTCCCAGCGCACACAGCCCGAAGGCTCAGGACACCAACTGGTTGAAGTCACAGGAAAACGTCCCAGTCTGAGCTCGATTCAAGCCGTCCGTCCGGGAGTAAACGAAACCGGCTGCACGGACTGAGACCGTGTTGACCAACTGGTATTGGGCCAAGGTCTCTGCCGGCGGCGGCGGCTGCTGACCACGGCGGTCGCATGGTACGGCCCGCGGCCGGAGACACCCATCACGTGACCACGGTAACCGCCGGAGACAGCAGTCACGTGACGCGTTGCTGGCGACTGACAATGGTGAGCGGTCTACAGCGGCCGGGAGCTACGGTAAGCGGTTGGCAGTGGAGAAGCCAATGGCGGCGAGCGCTACACACGTGGCGTATGACGAAGCGCGAGCATTCTTCGCGCGAGCGCGACATTCTTGACGAGACACACATGAGGCATGCTCAGAGTGCATTTAGCGACGATGGCTATTCAACAGTGGGGGAAAATGAAGCCTTCATTGTCAGACGAGACCAGACAGGTCGGACCAGCGAGTCGCCCGGTGACCATTGCAGTTTGATCGCCGATCAAAGGCAGATGACAATCGCCACCTTACGCGACCACCGGGCTGACGACTAAGCTCTGACCCCATCAGATACGCAGAACAGGCCCATAACTAGCCGACCGGGCCACTTACCGAGGTGCTTTGCTTATCACCGGCGAGCGTGCGCCGCCGGCGGCCGCTCTGTTGAATGGGCGAGGCGCCGGCCGCCCGTGGGCGCGGTCCATGGCTTTACTGCGCACGTGCGCTTACGAGGAACTGTTTACAAACAAACCAGAGTACGCTCCTGGCTGGCGGCGGCCGAACTAGCACGTACTGCGGTCAGAGAAAGCACATGTTGATGTGGCTCACAGAGGTGTGCGTGAACCGGTGGAGTGCGTGGGCCAGGACGCGTGCCCCAGTGGGGGCGCGGTCACTCCCCCAGCTGTTACTCTGTCGTGGCTGAGATGCACCCCAGGTGGCCACTGTTGCCACGCTGTTAACTGCCTCAAAACGACGCAACACACGCGAACTGCAATTTCTACGGCATTGCCGAGAGAAAAAGACACGAGGGCCCGGTAACGGCGCGGTTTACATGAATCACCGCAGTAAAAGTGAAAACTCGCCCGGTTTACGAGCGAGTACGGCCGTGCCGCTCGTGGTAACGGTGGAGCCCGGTCAATCATGGGAACTGACCAGCTGGTGGGGTTGCATTGCAACAGCCCGTGTTGAGCGGTGAAGTGGGGGCGAGGGAGGGCGCGTGCCACGGCAGCGGCGAGAGCCACGAATGCCCCCGGGCAATGAGGTGCAAATTGTCTGCAATGGGCCCACCATGATGGCAGTGGCTGCAATGGGTCGTCTGCGACTCATGCAGCTCTGCAAAACGAGCGCCGCTTTATTGATGGCGAGGGCGAGACATGGAATGCGCATGACTAGTGGTAGGTATTGGGAAAGCTCCAGTAACGACATGCTAACCGCCCCATCATCACCTAATCAGCGTGCCCGCGGTGAAGAAGTCTCCTGACAACGCCACTGGGGCAGGGAGACGTTGCATCTCTGGTGAGAACCTCACTTCCCGATTTTGCCTCAGGACGAATCAGCAAAATAAAGCGGACGCGAAGGGCCTCAGCTTGAAACTAGGTGAAGTGAGACCGGAATACTAATTACTGGTTGGTATTGGGCAGCAAGGCTCCTCACTGGGGCAAGGGGTAGGTTTCGGAGAGGAAACACCAGCTACTGCATTACTATTTTGTCCTAGTTTAATCTAAGGGCAGGAAGACATTGAACGTCAACCATGTTGAGAAATATCAGCGCTATCAAGTATCAACAACGGTTCAACGTTAGCGCTCAGACGCTAATGTGACATGTGAGCCTGCCCTCAGACTTCAGCATTGCTCAAGCATTTATTTTCACAGGCATCGTCTGCCACGCCGGCCGCGATGTAGAAGCGCCGTCGTGTTTAAAAATGTTGCGAAAGAATGAAACTGCTACAGCGCTAAATTTGTCGTTAGATAACACTTCTACGAAAACAAAGACGAAAGAATAACAAACAGCTAATTCATCAGTCTCAGCAGAACGTGCTAAAGGCATTGACCGCGGTTGGGTTGTTGTTCGTATTTTTAATTCGATTAGGTTTTTAAAATTTCGCTCTTGGAATTTGGTTGGATTGGAGGAAAACAACAAGAAACCTCAAAATCCCTCTTAACCTGACGATTTGTTGTGAGATGTCTATTAAAATGACATCCAAGTGCAATAAATAAGTGCAAAAAATTGATTTTTTTTGGAAAAGGTGACAACGAATGGAATGAATAAACATTTTTTTATTTTTGATTGGTAATGTTTACATCGTGAGCAGGGTCTCACATTGAGCATACACTTCATGAAACTCTTTGAGACCCCACCAGGTTACTTCAAACCACCACCGTAACCCTAGCCCCCATCCCCCCCCCCCAACTTGACCCTTTTACTCACCATGGTCTCGCAGTGCGACATCCGATGATCGATGACCACGCGACGCATCAGCTCGTTCTCCGGCAGCAACTTCACGATGACGTGGTCGATGACCTCCTGACCCAGGACGTGGCCCCGCGCCGTGAAGCAGCGCATGTCGGAGCAGGCGGCGATCTGGTTGCCCTTGAGGCCGTAGCTGTCGTGGGCACAGATGTTGTAGCGGTCGCCGTGCCGCCGGCGCAGGATCGACTCCAGCCAGCCGGAGGTGAGGTCGTCCACGGAGGTGGGTATGAGGGTGGCGGCCGCTGGTCGCGCCAGGTCGACAGGCAACGCCTGCACCGTCTGGCTCGCTCCGGACATGGTGACGGCGGGGTGGGGCGGTGGCGGAGCACGTGGTCTGTGCTGGACGCTGAGGGCGGCGTGTACTCTCCCTACAACGTCGCCAGCTCTACTGGCCGCCACGGCCGCGCGCCGGGCTTATCAAGGCTGAGCGGCGGCGCGCGCGGCACCTTCGAACCGCGCGCCGCCGCAGCGCGCGCGCGCGCCGGGGGCGGAGCCTGCTAGAGCTGTCCCCGTTTTGCGGCCAACCGGCGCGCGGCGGCCGCGGAGGGCGGAGCCACCGCCGCGCGCACGCATGGCATCGGGAGACATCAATCGCCAAAAGTGAAAGCGTCCGACGTCGGCGCGGCGCGGCGGCGAGCAGCTGCGGCGGTCAGCCGGTCAGCGACCTGAGACCCCGGAGAAAACTCCCCCCGCTCCCCGCCGCCCCGCTCCCCGCTCCTCGCCGTACCGCCATCCTGTCTGGGACTGCCCGTTGGCCAAGGTCCGCCCCGCCCCCTCCCGCCCCCTCCCGCCCCCGGTGCGACTGTCACCTGGCGCAGGACATTCAACCCACAGACATGGCCAGCGTGTTGCAATATCTGTCTGGACGGGGCATCACGGGGTAGGATGGCGATGGGACGGGGTAGGATGGCGATGGGACGGGGTAGGATGGTGAGATGGGACGGGGTAGGATGGCGATGGGACGGGGTAGGATGGTGAGATGGGACGGGGTAGGATGGCGAGATGGGACGGGGTAGGATGGCGATGGGACGGGGTAGGATGGTGAGATGGGACGGGGTAGGATGGCGATGGGACGGGGTAGGATGGTGAGATGGGACGGGGTAGGATGGCGAGATGGGACGGGGTAGGATGGCGATGGGACGGGGTAGGATGGTGAGATGGGACGGGGTAGGATGGCGATGGGACGGGGTAGGATGGTGAGATGGGACGGGGTAGGATGGCGAGATGGGACGGGGTAGGATGGCGATGGGACGGGGTAGGATGGTGAGATGGGACGGGGTAGGATGGCGATGGGACGGGGTAGGATGGTGAGATGGGACGGGGTAGGATGGCGATGGGACGGGGTAGGATGGTGAGGTGGGACGGGGTAGGATGGTGAGATGGGACGGGGTAGGATGGCGAGATGGGACGGGGTAGGATGGTGAGATGGGACGGGGTAGGATGGTGAGATGGGACGGGGTAGGATGGCGATGGGACGGGGTAGGATGGTGAGATGGGACGGGGTAGGATGGCGATGGGACGGGGTAGGATGGTGAGATGGGACGGGGTAGGATGGCGAGATGGGACGGGGTAGGATGGCGATGGGACGGGGTAGGATGGTGAGATGGGACGGGGTAGGATGGTGAGATGGGACGGGGTAGGATGGCGATGGGACGGGGTAGGATGGTGAGATGGGACGGGGTAGGATGGTGAGATGGGACGGGGTAGGATGGCGATGGGACGGGGTAGGATGGCGATGGGACGGGGTAGGATGGTGAGATGGGACGGTGTAGGATGGTGAGATGGGACGGGGTAGGATGGTGAGATGGGACGGCGACGGGGCGGGAAGGGATGGGAAGGGATGGGAACAGGAGGTGGTCTCCCCGTCATATTAGCCATAACTCGAGACTGAGAGAGGTGTGAGAAAGAGAGAGAGAGAGAGAGAGAGAGAGAGAGAGAGAGAGAGAGAGAGAGAGAGAGAGGAGAGAGAGAGAGAGAGAGAGAGAGAGAGAGAGAGAGAGAGAGAGAGAGAGAGAGAGAGAGAGAGAGAGAGAGAGAGAGAGAGAGAGAGAGAGAGAGAGAGCATATTGCGCTGTCTTTATTTCCTTCCATTGTCGAAGAAGGCTCGATTCCTCTCCTCGATTCATGAACGATTAGTAATTTTTTTAAATGCGCTTGCCCATGCGCTTCTGAACATGCCTGTTTTCTTCCTTATATACTTGTACGTGTTCGTATTTATCCTGCCCCTCCCTAAGCCCTGGACTGAGCATCTCAAATTTCGTCTTCTTTACCAAAATTAGTTACCTACCGGATTCAGTGATCTGAATACAAACATGCTTCTTTGACCTACGGGTAAGCGTCGAGCGGCTCCTACGACGACGAGGCTGATCAGCAGTGACCTGAGCTTCGGCCGTGACGCAAGAAGAACGCCGACAAGGCAATCCTCCTTTGCTGTGATGGTAAGTGCTATGCCTAGATAACGTGTGGTTATATGCACGATCCGGCATAGGTGACCGCTAAGTAATACGAGATGCTAAGTGATGCTCGTAACTTGAGCTCATAACAGGTGGTTCTGTTTATGAGGTAATTCTTGTCTACTTTATTCGTTAGGTACCTTTTGCTCTTTCCCAGGTGGATAGATCTTAACCCGCGCCCTGCTGGGGGTCCTGGATTTCCACGCCCTGCTGGGGGGGGGGGGTGTTTGAACACCCCCTTCTAACTCGGCTCCTGGGCCACGTAGCGATACGCGGAAGGCGGCGTTCGAAAGAGCGTAAAAAATAATGACGAAATCACTTCGGTCAATTTTTTGGTCAGGTCAAAGGTCAGGTCACCAGAGGTCATTGAAGGCAAAATTTCGCCGATTTCCAGGTCGAATGTCGAAAATTTCCAAGAAGCCAACGCATAACTCGGGATCCAATAGAGCTACAGCGCCGCGGAAAAGTGCATTCGATAGCCCTATTAACGCCCTTTCTGAGTAATTCTCTCAGATTTGACCTACCGTCAACGGTTTTGCCTGCAGGGGGCAAAAACTGCAAAAATAGCCGATTTTTTCGGAAACAGTTTTTCTGCAATAACTTTTGACCAAAGCCTTGTACGAGCTTACTTTCACCGGCATCGTGTTCCTCTCGTCAAGACGCATCAAATGAACTATAACTTGACTTTGAAAGGTCAACTTGAAAATTTGACCTCAGGTCAAGGTCATGACCTGACCGGAAAGGGTCATGTTGCATATCAGTCGATCCGTATCGTCGAGCTGAACACATATACGGCATTTTCATCGCTCTAGCATGCCTCTATCAAAAGTTATTTGCGAAAAACTGTTAGATACCATTCGTGACCTAAGATGACCTCAGGGCATAAACAGGGGTCACGGACACCATTTTCATGTTCAGTGTGTCTAAAACACTTGTAATTCGGTGTTTGGGAGTGTTTATAATGTCTTTCGTCCAAAAGAGACGCATTTCATTTTTCTCCCATTGACTTATAATGGGGAGGTCGCAAAATTGACCTGACCTTAGGTCATCGATATCAAAATTCTGAGATATACATTTTGCACATGCTATTGCTCTTAGCAATCGTTGAAAGTTTCAAAGCGATCGGTCACTCGGTGTAGCTATGACAGACATTGAAACTTTTTATGAGGTGAGGTCACTTCAAGTGACCTGGTGACCTGACCTTGAATGACCTTGGTCTGAAATTTTCATAACATGTGTAGAATTGATGTATGATAAGGTGTACCAAAAACGGCGGCGCTCCGCGCCGCCGTTTTTTAGATATTCGCGAAAAACCACAAGGGGGGTGTTCAAACACCCCCCCCCCCCAGCAGGGCGCGGGTTAAGGTGACTCGCTGCCGTTCCGAAACGAAGTCGCACAGGGTTTCGGAAAAGGTGGACAACCTTCGACGCCATATTTCACAACGACAAAATCTGTCTCTTTTCAGCAGTAAACTCTGATCCAGGGTCTCAAGACAATCTTCTTAGGTGTAAAGACACAATAAGATCGCTAGGCCCAGTCCACCTAGGTCACTGACCTGACCTAGATCATGTGATCCACAGATGAAATAAATAATAATTGGACGGTGATAGCGAATCGAGATCTCAGGTCAGAGTCGCAGTCAGCTAGGAGCCTGAAGTCCATGGCCAGCTCGGTTTCGGAATCAGAATCAGATTCGAAGTCGGAGCCGGAGTCGAAAGAGCAATAGCACGACTACGAAACGCATGGAAGCAGGATGCGTCATCCGTGGACATGATAGCTTTCATAGAAAACGCCTGGTCGGTTGTTAGCTGACTTTATTTGATGAGCTTCTTTCCCATAACATGCAATAGCTTACATTTCGTTTTGTGATTTTCCCGTGCGTCTCTTGAGCACCATCCCTATGAAGGTCAGCATGACACAGGACGTTCCAGCAGTAACTGACTGTATTAACCGACAACAACGTCTGACAACGGTAATGGTAAGAAGGCACAACTTCACAAGTTCGCCAACAGATGGCGACATCTGTCACACTCCCCACGTTAAGTTTCCTCGTAACGTTTCCGACTGGGATCGATCACCAGGCGCGCCGGCGGACCGCACTGACGACGGGGACGGGAGTCGCTCCCATCCGGATCCCGGCGGTAAGCGCTCTCCGGGTCTTCGGATGTGGCGTCGCGGAGGCAGCCGTCGCCGTCGTCCACGTCGCCGTCGTCTACGTCGCTCTCCGTGCCGTCTGGAGCAGGTTCGGAGTGCCCGGACGACGCGTCGGACTCCAGCCGAGGGACCTCGTCGGGCTGGGCTGCGGGGCGTACCAGATCGTTGTAATGGCGGATTTTAATATCGGTTCCTTTGCCCGTACCAAAGAGTCGCGACACACGGTACGTCCACCCGCCTCTCAGTACCTCGACCACCTTATACAACTGTGAAAGGACCGGTGACATTTTCCCGCCCTTTCGACTCCGTTCCGCGTGGGTCAAACGTAATCGAACTGCATCGCCGACCTCGAATGGTTGTCCCCTCGCCCTTGCGACACTCTGCTGCACACGAGCGTTTTGTACATTGCGTACACTTACTTGCGTCTCACGGTGCAGCTCGTCTAGCAGCCGCCGCCGCTCAGCCACCTCACCGCTGTAGCCGCCGGCCGCCGGTAGGTGTCCCGGTTCACCGTCAGGGACACCCTCGCTGACGGCAGACTCGGGGCGACGAGCCGGCCTGGCGAACAGCAACTCGAACGGAGAGAACCCGGTGGCGGAGTTGACGGACGTGTTGTGACTGAACTGCAACTGAAATATTTTCTTGGGCCAGACCCGCACATCATTGCAACACACACAGCGCAAGTTAGCGATCAACTGATTCTGGCGCTCCACCTGCCCTTGACTCTGTGCGTGCTGTGGTGCACCCATGCGGTGGCGCACTCCGGTCCGACGACACATGGCACGGAACGTTTCTGCTGCGAAGTGTGGTCCTCTGTCCGACGTGATCACCAGAGGGACGTCGAACGTGCAGATCCACCGATCGTAGACGAGCCTGGCCGCCGTCTCGGCCGTGTTATCCTCGGCCGGCATCAGCATCAAGTAGCGGCTGAAGACGTCCTGGACCTGCAACACATACCGGAACGGGTGATCGTCTGAGCGAGGAAACGGCCCGGCAAAGTCCACCTGCAGGTGAGCGAGTGGTCTGTCGGGAATGTCGGTGTGTTGCATTGGCGCGCGCCCCGGGCTCTTGGGCAGCTTGTTTCTACCGCACACTTCACAGCTGGTGACATATAAATACAGGTCTTGCTTCATGTTAGGCCACCAGAAATTATCTCGAGCTCTCTGCCATGTCCGATCTCGACCCATGTGACCGCTGAGCGGCGCATCGTGAATTAAATGCAACGCTTCTGCCCTCAAGGACCTTGGGATCACCGGCAATAGTTTCCTCCCACCATTGAACGCGTAGCACAGCATGCCATCATGTCTGATTGCTAAACGACGGCGAAACCGACACAAAATACGGGCAGAGTCTGTGTACTTGCTTGGCAGCTTCTCGTCGCTGAGCAGAGCGACGCGAACTGGGGATATCTCCGGGTCCATCTGTTGTTCCGCTCGTATCCGGTCAGAGCTGAAGCCAGTCGACACCAGGTCCGGTCCCAGCTCTTGAGTCTCCGACTGGACCGATGCCACCAAACCAGCCGTTGCGCCGACTCTGGAGAGATAGTCTGCCATGGTCATGTCAGGGTGCTTCCCGGCCCTGTGCACAGGCCGAATCTGGAACTGTTGAAGGAAGTCAATCCAGCGCCCACGCCGGCCCCGTTCGTCGTACGGGTCCAACGAGTTAAGCCAACGGAGCGCTCTGTGGTCGGTGATAAGTTCAAACGGCGCGTTCGACAAATATACGCGAAACCGTTTCACGGCGAGCACCACCGCAAGCAGCTCTTTTTCCGTTGTACTGTAATTCCTCTCATGATTGGACAATGCATGATGAAAAAATCCGACTGGTTTCAGTTGGGCGCCGTCCTTGTTGGCCAGCATCGCTCCGGTGCCCACATCGCTCGCATCAGTCACCAAGGTGAAGGGCTTGCTAAAGTCGGGTATATACAACGCTACAGCATCGGACACCTGCTGCTTCAGCTTACCGAAGGCGGCCGTCATTTCGTCGGTCCAGAGCAACTTCTGCCTGCCGTCCCTGTCAAGAGCGTCGTACAGGGGGCGGGCCGTCTCAGCTAACCCTGGGATCCATCTCTGGACGTAAGCAAAGGATCCCAGAGCCCGACGCAGTTCATGTACGTCACGGGGAAGAGGCAGGTTTCTGAGCTGCTCAACTCGCGCTTCACTCATACTTATTCGCCCGTTACTGATGATCGCGCCCAGGTATTCTACAGTTTTCATGCCGAACTGACATTTTTGAAAAGACAGGGCTAGTCCAGCCTTGCGGACTTTCTCGAGGACCGAGCGTAGCCGTCTCTGGTGCTGCTCCCAGGTCTCTCCCCAAACCAACACATCATCCAAATAGCACAGGGCCTCTGTAAAGTTGGATTCTCCTAGAACAGCGGACATCATTCTCTGAAACGAGAATCCTGCCCCATGCAGACCGAAAGGCGTCCTCTCTGCCCACTCATACTGTCCCCAGGGGACCACGAACGCTGTCATCTCGCTCTCGGAAGGGTTTAACGGCAACTGATGGTACCCACATTTAGCGTCTAGAGCAGAAAAGAATTTGGCATTACCGAGTCTGTCCAGCAGGTCCTCCATCAGCGGTATCGGGTGCAGCGTTGATGCAGCCGAGACTGCGTTCACTCGGCGGTAGTCAATGGCCAAGCGAAGTCGACCGTCCTTCCGGCGTGCACATACCACCGGCGCGGCCCACGGGCTGTGGGACTGCCGGATGACGCCCATGGCTTCCAGCTGCTGCAGCTCCTTCCGCACTTCACCCTCCAGACGGGGTGATAGACGCCTGGGCCGAGACGCCACCGGACGAGTGCCAGGAGTGACGTTGATTCTGTGTTCAACACCAACATGGACGACCGGTAGCTCGCCACCTGCGTAGAAAACGTCACTGAACTCAGAGATCAGACGATTCATGTCCTCACGTTGTGCGTCTGATAAGTCTGCACCAATGTTCGCTCTCTGTCCAGCCCCCTTTCCGTTAGGATCATGATTCAACACTCCTTCCAACGTGAAGTCCGTGCTAGCAGTGGCCACCACCTCATTTCTCCTCAACACTTCCTCAGTTAAACTGACATTGGCCACCCTCACCCACAGCGTGTCATCAGTGGTAGGCCTTATCACACACGAGGCGGCGCAAACCGGTGAGTCCTCACCTCCTACTGACTCCAGCAGGTACTCCCCACCTGGCCGTAGACCGCCACGCTTCACCGGGACGAGTGCCTCGGTGGCCGGCGGCACGGTGACGTCACGTCGAAGCTTCAGGTCGACTCGCTGAGCAGAAGTCGTGTCCTGCGGTTGGGAAGCGCTGAGCAGCTCGAGCTCCACGCCCTTCTCCTCCAGCAGCAGCCGGCGTGCACGCAGATCCAGCTTCATACTGCCAAGGCGGGACCAGAAGTCAATGCCCAATATGGCGGGAACGACCAGCCCGCGCACAACAACAAACCGCTGGTCACGCACAATCAGTCCGCCCACTTTAACGGTGCGCCATACCTCACCGAGTACTGGGATATCCTCGCTGCTGACGCCCCGACCACGAACATTTGACGGCCTGATGGCCAGCCGCTCACGAGCCGTCAAGTTCTCATCTGCAACTAATGACCAATCAGCGCCCGTGTCTACCATGGCGCGGCCATTAACCCCATCACCCCATTCAACGGACACGTATGGGGCGCTTGTGAGAGCTCGGGATAAACAGTCGCGAGCGGACAGATCGGACATGGCTGGCATCGATGCGCTACAGCTGGCAAAAGAAAATTGTACGACAGGTTTGTGCCGCGACCAGCACCGCACATCCGTTGCTCCCGGTATGCTCGGTCCCTCCCCGGGTTTTGCGACTGGGGGACTGCTTAGTAAAAATCCTGCTGCTCACCTGGCTGCTCGTTGAACACGGCGGGCGCAGCTGCACTCTCCCGACGCGGTGACCAGTGCGGGTCCTCAGAGAGACGCTTACGGCACCGGTACCAGCCGCCCTGATGAGGAATGTTGCAGTAGTAGCACCGGCCCACTGACCGACCGACCCTCCCCGCCCCAGCGCGCGGGCCAGACTGCGGAGCCGGCGTCTGACCCGACCGCGCCGCGGGCGGTCCGGTCAGCTGACCGGGCGCCGACCCGAAGCGGCCCGCCCCCCTCTGCCAGCGAGCGGGAGGGGGAGGGGAAACGGCCGTCTGGGGCTGGGCGGCGAGACATGTCCCACCAACCTGATGGCGGTGACCCGTGAGAGCCGCCGCCTGCTTCGATGTTCTTGCGATCTCTGCGATTTTGAGAATGTCGTCATACTCCTTAGCATTTTCGTCATCCTTCATCCAGCGTTCACGAATGAGCCGTTCCCGTACATCTCTGTCGATTAGACCGTCCAAAAAACGCCAAACAACGCGTTTCCGTCTGATATCGGCCGACTCGCCGGCGAACGCATCCCCAGCTAGCCGCTGCAGCCGCGTAAGAAAATCAGCAAGGCTTTCCTCTTCCCCTTGTTTAGCTTCCTCAAATCTGATAATCCTTACCTCTATGGCTTCAGTCGTAACGTACCGTCTCTCCAGATGCTCAAGGATTTGCTCGTCGTTTTGAACCCATTTCGAATCTTGGGCGGCCTCCTCCCGTACGTATTCTGCTGGGGCCCCGGTGAGGCACAAACGCAGCTCAACACTCCGGTAGACCGCGTCCTGCCATACCGTCACTCCTCGTGCGATATTGGCCTGCTTCACCAGAAGAAAGTGGTCCTTGAAGCCTCTCCACGCTCCTGGCGACAGGTCGTCGCCGAAGACCCTGCTCAGCGCCACGGCGCGGTGCCCCTCTCCTGGCGTGGGCATGATCGGCGCTGCCACCAGTGACACAGGACGTTCCAGCAGTAACTGACTGTATTAACCGACAACAACGTCTGACAACGGTAATGGTAAGAAGGCACAACTTCACAAGTTCGCCAACAGATGGCGACATCTGTCACAAGCAGGTACGCTGAATTTCGCCTAGTTTTCTTGGTACGTTCTCATTACTTTGCAGCGGTTCCTGTTCTTTCCAAAGCCTGTTGCGAGTGATCACTAGCTGTGCCGTTACTGTTACCAGAGGCCAGTCATTTCCCAGAGGCGCCAAGGCCAGCCCCGATCAGCCCTGGCAACGTCGAGCTGCTTCCGCGAGGCAGCTTCGGCGGCGCCACTTTTTGTCACCTAACGGCATCTGTTTATAGAGCGCAAATCACCGCCTGTTTCTGAGGCATTGTGACCCTTGTCCGCCGCCGGTCGTGGAAAGCCAGCGAGCAAACATGTTGTGGCCCGCCGTATACGCGACCTACGGCAAGCCACGCACGCCCGTTCCCGGAAAATGGTGCAATCGAGGCGGTCGTGCAGCGGCGCTATTGGCACGAGCCGTGTCCGGCCCTGAACCTGCGCGGCACTGATCCTGTCATCTGCCAGTGGCAGGCGCCCGCGCACCGGGCACTGACACATGGCCAGTGACATTGCACGCGCACTGGCCGATCCGGAAGCTCAGCTTGAGATGAGACAGGCGTGATCCATGTGTCACATGAAACTGGTTAGTGACGTTTTTTTCAAATTAAAGTGGCTATCCCACATTTACATTAGTTTTGAGTTGAGATAGCCTAATTGGGGTCACTGGCTCGCAACTACCGGTTTGGGCACTCGCAACATCCATAAATGCTTTGCCTCGGAAATATTAAATTTCCAAGTCCGTGGCACTCGAATTCTCAGGGGCTAGTTCTTTTGAATGTCCCTTAGACTTTGTAACGTCAGCGCAGATTTAACGTTTTTGAAGCATTTTGCTGAAACCTTGGTTAAAGGCAGCAATGTACAGCATAGACTAAATGAAACACATGCATAGACAACAGTGTCATCGGGATTCCAAACTATTGCTTCAAAATCCACGTAAAGGAAAGCCCTGATGACGTAACAGGAGCAACACAGGCCAAAATATCAAATTCTTCTATCTCAAGAACTGGTGGATATTTTTTGGTTTAATTTGGGGTCCTGGATTTCCACCCACCCCCCGCGCGCGGGGGGGGGGGGCGTGAACACCCCTTCTAACTCGGCTCCTGGGCCACGTGGCGATATGGGGAAGGCGATGTTCGAAAGAGCGTCAAAAATGATGACGAAATTACTTCGGTCATTTTTTGGTCAGGTCAAAGGTCAGGTCGCCAGAGGTCATTGAAGGCCATATATCGCCGATTTTCAGGTCGAATGTCGACAATTTTTAACAAGCGAACGGCTCACTTGGAAACTAATAGAGCTACAGCGCCTCGGAAATGCACATTTGAAAGCCCTATTAAGCATTAACGCTCTTTCTAAATAATTCAATTCCCTCAGATATGACCTATCGTCAACGATTTTGCATGCAATGGGGCAAAAATTGCCAAAAAGACGATTTTTCGGAAACAGTTTTTCTGCAGTAACTTTTGTCTCAAACCATGCACTAGCTATTTTACTGGCATTCCTCGTGTCACTCGTCAAGACGCATCGAATAAACAATAATTTGACCTTGAAAGGTCAGCTCGAAAATTTGACCTCACGTCAAGGTCATGACCTGACCAGAAAAGGTCATATTGCATATCAGTCCATCCGTAACACATCTAAGGCGTTTCGTCGCTCTAGTGTGCCTCTATCAAAAGTCATTCGCGAAAAAAACTGTTAAATGCTATTGGTGGCCTAAGATGATCTCCAGGGGCATAAATAGGGGTCAGGGTGCCAGTGTCATATTTAGTGTGTCATGGGTACTCCTAATTCAGTATTTGAGAGTGTTTAGAATGGCATTTATCCAAAAGAGCCGCTTTTCAATTTTCTCCCATTGACTTATAATGGGGAGGTCGCAAAATTGACGTCACCGATATCAAAATTCCGAGATAAACATTTTGATACTGTTGCTCTTAGCAATCGCTGGAAGTTGCAAAGCAATCGGTCACACGGTGTAGCTATTGCAGACATTGCAACTTTGTATGTGGTAAGGTCACTTGACCTGACCTGGCGACCTGACATTTTGTGACCTTGGTCTGAATTTTTTGACAACATATGCAGAGAGGATGCATGATAAAGTGTGCCGTTTTTGAGATATTTGCGAAAAACCACAGGGAAGGGGGATGTTCAAACACCTCCTCCCCCAGCAGGGCGCGAATTGTGGGTTGAAACAATTCATTGACTTTTTCAAGGTGGGATAATCAATTAAGTTAGGTACCTCTGGGAGTTCACATGCGCCACCAACAGCACTTAACAGCAAAGGAGATAATTGCCTTACAAGTAATCGCATTTGCCGCAAACAGCTTCACCTTGTAGGCATAACATTGAGAGTAAATACATACCCAAGATAAAGAACAAGCAAAATTGTTTGCTAGTCTAAACTTGTTGACGATTTCGCGATTCCTAGAAGCAGCTGGCATATGTTTAGATGGTAGCGCAGGCCAACATCGCACAAGTGGTGCCTCTGGCTAATGCCCAACGATTCATTCTTTATTTCTGCCGTCAGCCTTCTGTATTTCCCAGGAATGTAAAAAACTTCCTTATTTAGCAAAATAGTCTTTTTCGCTGGAAATTTATCAATAACGCACAAGAAAAGTTTACTTTTCGTGAGAAAGACTAGTGAATCACTTTTGAGATTTACATCTAAGAATAGTCACCCCTGCTCAGCCCTGCTATGCCCTGGGTGCTTTTCTTAGAATGCTGGACCGTTTGCAGGCGTCACAGGGCAAGATGGACACTGAAACACAGTCGTTTATCCACGGTGATGCTTTGTTGGTGACACTAGATGGACGGCTCAGAACAGGACTGAGACACCAGCGGCCGATGACACAAGCGTTTTTAGCCAGTGCCCCAAGTACACTTTAAGTGTTCACATATTTGGTACGTTTTTTTTCTCACTGATGTATCAATTACATGAATCATAGCACTGAAAGGCAATATTAGCATGCGGAGTGTCCCTTGAAGTATCGACCCATTGCTGACTACACACCATGGCCAAGGTAGGTATACCACCGCTCAACCAGCTCTTCGAGAGCATAGTTTTAGACCCTGGATCACCGGTCAGGCGATCCCCTCAGCAGTGCGGACTGCGGATGACGCCCTCTGACTCTATGCATGCATGCATATTGTATGGTATGCAGACATCAGAGCTGCGTGGATCTCCATAGCCTACACTACTGGTACCGAAGAGCCTAGTCACCTCTATTTTCTTTCCCTGGGCCGTGTAGATCTTGGAGCTTGTCTCCGAGGGCGGGGAGTCAGTTGACAGCTAATTGACACCCCCAGTCTCCGTAGACCTCTGTGCCCCATGGCGCCCCTCTATCTCCAGGTGTCAGGGTGAGGGGGGAGGGAGGGGTGTTAGAGGACACAGCTGCCCGCCGACTCGCCCCCCATCACCCGGGGTGTGCTCAATGCTCATCCAGTCTCCGGGGGCCCGAGGGGCCCGCTGACGCGCCCCGCGCCGCCGGGCGGCGACTGTGACCCATTTCCAGTGCTCTGACCTACTGGCCGTGGCCGGGCGCGCCGCCCTTGACCCGCTGACCGGCGCGCGGCACGCCTGTTATGACTGACGACGGTGCACGTCACTGTCGTGACATGAGAGCTGTTTATTCATCACTGGAGGGCCGGGAGCCTGCAGACGCCTGCGCCGGGGGCTTGATGAGACGGGACCTCCGACACCAGAGCTCATGATCTCAGCAGTGCGATGAAGCAATATGGGTGATGAACGTATGGGTGCGGCACTTTAAAGTGTGTTCGAGACTTTATCCAGAGCGTGAATGATTGTCCGTCTCAATATTTACACCGATTGGCAGTTTCGTAAGACAGGAGACAAGTGTACGGTGGAGGAATTTACATCGTTTTTAAATGTCGCTAATCTAGGTCGTCGTCGGGCAGGCGCTAATGCGATTCATGAAATGCGAACATTGGGATGATTTGTAAACAACTGCCCGATCAAACAGCTTATCCGTGTTTAAAAGTCACGCCTTGGTTCCATGAAGGGCCATTGCGAACACACTGATCTACATCCTGAAACAACTTACATAAGCATGTATTGGTATTACCCAATGTGTATGGATAAAAGTTGGCCATGGAGGGTCTGCACGATAAGATTTGCATATCATTTTTTGTCCACTAGGCAACAATACGCCTCATGAGCAGTTAGTCAGTTCAAATAGCCGAACTAGGGGAGAGTGGGGCAAAGCGGCCACCCTAACGTTTCTAACGATGCCGACGCTTGATTTTTAAACTTGGAAAGATTCTTTCTATACCAATGTGATCCCTATTAAATTGTCTTTTATTCCAACTGCGTTTCATTTCCAAAGGCGTTCACATATGGGAGATATTGACAAAACTTTAAACCTATAGCATATTGGCCACTTTGCCCCATCCCTGAGGCAAAGCGGCCACTGGCGACTTCTCAAGTCCCGATATGAGAAACAGAATAGTTGCCTCATGCACGACTAGGGTATTTGATGGTGACAAGGTTTAAGGGAAGATGGATGTTTACTTTGTTATCTTCCCACCTATTGCTAAACAAAGAAAGAATTTTCTTGGAAAAACATTTAATTGCATAATTTGGTAACTCATGTAACCGAAAAGTGGCCAAGATGAATGCATGACGACACATTTGAATATAAATAATGTTTTTATCCAGATGGAAACAACTTATGGCCAATTGGGGGCTGGCCACTTTGCCCCGGCCGCTTTGCCCCGCGCATACCGTCCGAGACAAAAATATTCCAGCTCAGCTATTAGTGGGGTAAAAAGCATTAAAATTGGTAGAAGGCATGTACGATAACCACGCAATGCATGGACAAAAACGCTTATAAAAATTCCAAACGGTTATGGAATAAAATAACATTTCAAAATTGTAAACATAATTGGTAACCTGGCAAGAAATGCTTTTCCGTGTTTCACAGAACAATGGCGATGGGCCTGAAACCCCGGTCTGGCTCATTCGAACGACCGCAAAGAGAAGTATAATTGGAAATCATAAATTGAAACTGACGCCAGCTGTGGAGGGCTAAAACGATGCATGGCCGCTTTGCCCCGGGTGGCCGCTTTGCCCCACTCTCCCCTACTCTATGTTGTTTTATCATCTCCCACTCTATGCAGTGGGCAGCCTTCTATGCTCGAAGATAACCTCACAGCCGTCAGTTATCGCGCTCCTGTTCCCCAAACGTATCATCTCTATATTTTCCGACAAAAAGTAAGTTTCTCCAAATACCAACGCTATAGAAATGTAAGAAGTTATTATTTTAAATTCGCTGTGTGCCTTAAAATGTCCGATCAATCCATGGCATAGTAACATAGTGCGATTGGTGAAATGCAGACCAATGACAGTCAGAATCATAAAAAACGCGCGGGATATCACTATTAGCACACGAAAAAAGAAAACGTAGCGAAAATATACATATATGGGCTATGGCTAAGTTTCGCTAAGCCGCTAGTGTCGTGGACGTGAGTGATACACCCGTAAAGATAAAAATGTAAAAAATGGTACACATTTAACAATGGCTAGCCTCGGCACAGCCAGAGACCTTGACGATGACAAGTTTTGAGATTTTCAAATTAACCTCGTCAGACTTATCGGTTATTCTAAACACATACAGGCCGGGGAGGGTGCGGGTGAAACCCCTTTCGCCGTTTCGACCCTAATTGAGCTAGAGCTTCAATGAAAAACGAACGTCTGTACTTTTGCAATATGCAGTAACTGAAATCAGATTTTAAAGTTCCGGATTAAGAGGTGACCTCTGGAATGTCGGCCACATCGTTTATGTCGTGGACGGTCAGGCGCGTTGAATGACTTACACCTTTTGTTTGAAGAAGGCCAACTTAGCGCGTGGACCTCAGACAAAGGCCAGGTCACGGCGTCTCAGGTCACGATCAGGTCGCGAAGATCGGGGAAAGTTGACGAAAAACTCATTCCAATGACCTGAGTGACATCATATATGACGTAACGCATGTTCAACAATAACATTAATTAACCATATTTTCCTTTTGACTTAACCCTCGCCCGTATAGGGGGAGGGGGTCGAACGGACCCCCCATGGTTTTTTCGCGAATAACTCGCGTAAAAAGCGGCCGATCGCGACGAAACTTTCAGTACCCTCGCGTTCATCAATTTCACACCTACCCTGAAAATTTCATGACCCTGACCCAAATGACCTTTGACCTGTGACCTACTTTTCGAGACCATGTTTGGCTGGAATCGCGATTCGGCGTATGTCGGCTCGCATTAGCCGCGCGTTTGCAGTCTTTTCGTGGTTTCAAGCGTTCAAACATGTGATATGATGTTGCCCTCATGCATTAGGGTGGGTGTCAAGGTCACCTGAAGGTCAGGTCAGGTCATTGACCTTTGATGACCTCGGTTCACTTTTTCGAGTTTTACATGTTTCTAGGTCAGTTTTTGGAGCTGAATTCGAATTTAGCAACCATATGAACATTTACGAAGTAGTTTTGGTGCCTTCGTAACATGTTACGAAGCTGTCAGAGGCGGTTGCCACCTACTACGAATACCCTTACTTGTTGACCTGACCTGACCTGACCCGACCTGGCCTAAATACATGAGGACATCATCTGTGATCAAAACTAACATGATATTCGTGATCAGCACCCCGAAAAACCCCATTGCAGCTACACTTTACGACGTTCTAACAGGTCCCGATTTTCCCGCCTTTGGGGTCATTGACCTGACCTGCAAGGTCAACCAATGACCTAGGACCTTAAAATTGGGTATCATCGGCTTCCTCTCGTCACGGGCAACACGCTCGCTTTTTCCGCGAAGCTCTAGCACGATCAGGGGCGAAACGGCAAGGGGGGGGTCCAACGGACCCCCCTTATACGTTCGCGGCTGGAAAAACACCAATACGGGTGAGGGTTAAAAGATAATTGGTGAGGTCACGTGACCGACCTGACCACAAATGACCCTTAGAAAAGAAAACTGAGACCGTTAAAGTAATGAGGGCGTTGGAGGTGCTAAGCTCTGATGCTTTATCTAACTGGAAAAGATCCCATGGCACTGAGGGCGTTGCAAAGTTGCAACAACTCAGAACTGCGCGAATGTTCCCTATAGTATGACGTCATAGGTCAGCAGTCTGACCTGACCAAAAATATCCGAAGGTTGGGACTTTTCAATTAGACAATCACTATTCTTAAGAATTGCGATTTTCTATTGAAAATCCCAACCTGAGCTACCTCTCTAGGGGGGTGTTTTACAGTAAGGTTCACAGGACCTGGCTTAAACCGAAGGTCATATGTGTCAGATTTCAGCTTTCTATGACCAGGGTCGGAGCAAGCGCAAAAACTGTAAGGGAAGCGGCAGCCCTTCGGTCTGGCAAGGGGAGGAAGGGGGGGGGATAAACATAACTATCTATACATAACTGACCGTTTTATAGCGTGTCACTCACTTTGCCACTGCAGTTACATCCAGTACTGTTGCAGTTCTCACCGTCCAAGTGGCGCCTGGCAACGGCCAGCGACCCTGCACACAGCTGGTGCGGCTAATTTCTGACGTTCTCGGATGTTTTACGGGTCGCTCGCCCGCTCCCCCTCCCCCCCCCCCACATACACACAGCGTCGCTCGGTGGTTTGCAGCACGCTGCAATAGTTTCTGTGGTACCGAGGTCAGTGCGGGGCAACGAACGCGGTCCCTCCGGTCCCCACCACCACGGAACACACACACACACACGAGCGGTACGCACGTTTTCAGCGCAGTCAAACGGAGCACGGACATACCTCTGTCAAAACATCGTCACCGGCCAACGCCATTTTTGGGGGCTAGTGACACGAGAAACGGACAGGTCATTGACCTGTGCGTCTATAGCAGCAGCTACCGGTGGAGTTTCGAGTCTACAGGTCGATGACCCGGCCGGACAGTTTTAGTGACGTGGGACAGGAATTGAGCAGATATCTGAATATAATCCGCGGATATGGATATACACAATATTCGGGTCAGTGTCCGTCTCGACCGCCACCGCTAGAGCAAATGACGTCAATGCTGGGAGAAAAGGATGCCATCGAGCCGTCACGGGGCGAAATCATGCAAAATACCCCACTATCCTGTCTGGTTGTGACATATGTGACCGGCCATATCCGCTGGGTCATGACTTCAGCTTTCATAAAAGAAAACGACGTATGAACCAATAACTGGTTGGGGTTCTGCGTGCGTAGCTGCGGTCGGTAAGACCCAAATGTTTTGGTGGCAGGTTTTCGGCTATCCGACCCATGTGTCAAATTTTTAATCACTCGAGGTATTCTTTGTAAAAATATTGAGAGAGTCATGGTTCTTGAAACAAGCTTCACGCCCATATATGTACATTGAGCTCAATTTTGTTTCTATATGGGCAAATTACTGATCAACGATTTTGTGATATACCAACCCTCTAACCATTGTTCGATCAGTTCTGAATTCAGAGAGAACCTAAAGGTGTCGGCGCAACCGTAGTAAGTTGTAATGCTGCTACGCAAACGCAGTTGACGTGGATGCTCGGTAAGATGAGTCACACATATCTCTTCTTACGCTACTCGACTTAGTCGCAATTCTCCTTGAGATTACGCAACTCTGTGGCTATCTAGGGTGGGTTACAAAAGTAGGTACAAAAATAACGAAGTGCGAAAGAATAGTGTTATCTACATACTAAAAAATGTAGTTCTAGCAAAGAAGATATTCAAAGTTCAACAAAATGCTACATATTTCCCGATTGAGCCAAAAGCGATGCTTCTATAGGGTATGTTTACAGGCATCAGTGCGTAACAGGAAATGGTTTCCGTAAGGGCTACTCGTACATGCCTGGCTAGTACAATTTCCAGCAAAGTGCAGGCAAAGTAGGTACAGTTCATCATTTTTGCTGCATAATATGTTGGTCACTTTATTTTCAACTTCTTACATAGCACGCAAGGATTTGAATCAAATCAATTAGGCCCCAGAGCAGGCACGCAGCCAGGATTTTCGTCAGGGGGTCCAACACTAGGCCACGACCACAGGTCGCGGCCTAGTGTTGGACCCCCTCCAAAAAGGAAAACTCCTCGGATTTGGCCCACTATTTTTTGGGATGTGGTGCAGCAGTTTTTATTCATTTTATTATTTTATTTTATTTTTCGCCTTCAGGGGGGGGGGACACAGCCCCCGTGGCCCCCTTGGCTACGTCCTTGCCTCAGAGCGGCCACTCACTTGGTCCCCGTCTCGTTTCTGTGTTCCGAGGACCGTGCCCGACCGCACAGCCGCGTGTGGCGGTCTCTATTTATAGAGACAGCCCTGTGCGATGTCCTGCGCGTCCCGGGGATGCCTCTGCCTGACACCAGGCTCCAGACTTCACACTGCAGACTCTACAGACTGCACACACTGCACTGTGGACGGGCCGTGCAATGACCGATTCGGGGAATAACTTCAGCGGACGTTGTGCGGAAAGCAGCCATTCTGATTCATCTGTCATTTTCCGCACTTTGTTGATACTTCAAGGCCTGCTGATGCTCCAAGAATCGTTGACGCTTCGACGAAAAACTGCTAAATATGCAATGATTTGACATTTGTCCTATACGAGTATGTGATATGCATTCAACGTACATACGTATGTATTGTACTGACTGCTTGACGGACGCTGGCATTTTTACATATAGAGTTAATCATCGCAATTTTATTTCACTCATTTCGATAGATGTTGTCGTTTGTTTGGGTGGGTGCCAAGAAGCTGTGCGTTATTAGGGTGCCGATAAATTTATATCTGGTGCGATATGAGATACACTACATATGTTGATAGCATTCGACATTCGTTGCTATACCTAATACCTACGGTATGTACATACATACATCAGCGTTCAAGAGGTGCTCTGACGTCTGCGCTGCACCGACAGCCACTTTTGTATACATACATATTACATACATACATAGTGCTCTCAGCGCTATTAGCGAATATATCCACTTTTCAAGTGTCTAAAACTAATGGCAGCATATATTTGAATTGCACTTGAAGATAGCACCCATGGACGGCTTTAGTCTCAATAATGATATTTTTGTGTGATAAACTGCTTCTAAAACTTTGTTACGTATTTAGGTAATCTTGTAATGTCGTATAGGTAATTGTGGGTTGGCGCAGGTCCCACAAGTTCTTTTCTGCTTAGGCCGTAAGGAGCTCGGCTCTAGGACATCTATTGTCGGTTCCCCGGGTCAGGTCAGCCTCCTTCACCTTTGGAATCATTTAAACTGTCGCCACAGTAACTCTGGTCACACGATTTACTTTCAAACATCATCGTATTGCTAAATGCAATGTCGTTTGCAAACTGTTTACATTGTCTTTGCAATTACCATGGCTTTAGCTATGCAAATTTACCTAAACCTTATTGTTTTCAGTCGACAAAACAAAATTGTATGTGTTTTTGTCCGGGTATTTAATCACTGCGCTCAGACAGGGAGACTTCCCGTTGCGTTAAGGATGATTGCAGATAAAATTAAAACTGAATTTTTAACGAAGTGCGTCCTGTGGCTCGGTCAACCAGTGCAGCAATACTCGTAAATTAGACATTTCCTGCCTCATGGAAAACATAAGTACGCCCATCTTTACCATTATTAGATATTTATTGAAATACAGCCCAGTTGCAGCATTGTTCAGCCAGTTAGACAGATCGATGAATATGCCTCACGGTCACTGTTAGAGAAAAACAATGTGTTAACCCTCGCACGACCAGGCCATTTCTCATAACACGAACGACCAGGGGGGGGGTTGTTACGACCCCCCCCTGGCGTTTCGAAACGGAAGGTCGTAGAGCTTAGCGGAAAAAACCAACGGATTGCTCTCAACGAGATCTCGCGATTGGTGGTATATTTTTTGGTCCTAGGTCAACATTTGACCTACTTCTGACCGGTCAAAGGTCAAATTTTCCGAAAAAATCAAACTTTTTCAACTTTCCGCGGCGATTGCGGCAAAACGGTGGGAGATATCGACTTGAAACCTTCACTATCGTGTTCCTTGATCAATTCTCTATCGTTTGGTATGTATTTCGTTTCCCTAGCTCTAAAAATGGCGCGTTGGGAGTGCCGGAAGTCGGCAAGGTTACAGTCGGCGGCAGAAATTCGAAAAATCAAAATTTAAATTTTTGAAATCTGATTGTATTTTTGGATTTGGGAGGTCCATTTGCTCCCTATAGAAGCTAATATTGCTGCATATTCCCATTGAGGTGACAAGAATTAGCAAAATAGTGGTTCGGGCGCTTTTCAAAAATAGTACCGGACGCTGTTCCTCTTGTGACGTCATAACTCCGTGACCTGACCTGACCCGGTCAATTTTCTTGCACCACACGATAGCCAATGCTTGCCTAAACATGCATGGGAAGTTTCATCATGATCCATCAAACAATGTGGGTATCACCGGCAGAAAACCTAGGGATTCGGCGCACACGTTTGGTAACTGTCGGCCGGAGGCTGTACCTCTTATGACGTCATAACTCCGTGACCTGACATGACCCGATCAATTTTTTTCGGCAAAAGATGCGCAAAGGTTGCCCCAGAGGGTATTGAAAATTTCAGCCCGCTACGACAAGCCGTTTAGCGTGCACTTCGAAAAAACCTCAGGGGGGGGGGGGTTGATACAACCCCCCCCCTAGGCGTTCTAGGGTTAAGGTCAGTTTTAAAGGTACCATTCCACCTTGAAAAAGTTATTTAATTTTATAGAAATATTGTCTCATCGCTTGAGAGCATCAGTAATGAATATTTATCAATTTTCAGTGAAAGCTGTCCATCACTTTTTACTTTTTTACGGGAAATTCTACGATTTCGTGTCCGTGACACTACAATGAAATTCCTTTCCAAGAATCTGATAGACCAGCCTAAGAAACTTTCCAAACGTGTCACAACAGAATGCCACATCACGAAGCTCAACGCCACGATATATGTATTCAAGTTTTGAAGAAATACACTGACCTGCTCACCTATAACTATGATGCGTTATAAACAGGCCTAGCGTTGAGTCTATTTATAGCATAAGTTTTTGCTAAGCAGCTCGGTAGGTGCAATGTTGAACGGTTTGACCTTTCGACCCATCAATGGCTCTCCCTCCCTCTCATAGGTGAATGACCTCGAACGCTTCACACCTTGCGGAAGTGCGTACGCCACCTGGCCTTGACCATGGCGGGCCAGGCGGGGCAGAGGGGCAGGGGTGAGGAGGGGGGGGGGGTCCGGCGGGGGCAGGTGCGCCCGTCTGGTGCGTGGTCCACCAGCGCGTGCCACTGGCCGCGCACCAGCTGCCGAGCGGCGCGACAACGAGTTCCTGGGGCGCCGACCCCACACGCACCGGACATCAAAGGGTTAGCGGCTTCAATGGATTGGCCGCCGAGTGAGAGACAATCGGAAAGACAAGAACGCTGAACAATGTGTAGGATCGGTGCTCGCGGCACGGCGTGGGCGCACAGACTGAGCCAATAGTGTTGGAGCCACACGGCAGGTGTCGCTGCAGTGGCGCCCGCGGACAGAGAAAGTTTTTGCCGCACGACCCCGTAGGTGTCGCTCGTCAAATGCATTTCTCCGTTCCGCTGCGCTTGCAAATGCATGACTGATGAATATGGGTCTGTGTATTCGTACGTTTGTACACCCGTCATGCACTTTGGGTGCAGATTACTGAGGTAGGTGATCACTGGCAGGGTGGCTGGAAACGGCTCCCCAGTCGCCGTATCAAAGGAAGCGTAAATAGCAGGTGAGCATACCGGCAGCACACGGGGGGTAATGACCTCTACCAGGGCGCATTGACACTCGTGGGGATGAGGGGAGGGGAGGGGATTGAAGGGAGGGCAGGGGGGGGGGGGTCAGCGGTCCCCAGAGACCGGGTCGGCGCCCAGTAACCCTTTTGTAGCCCTAGCCAGGTGTTCGTTCCGGTCTCCGATCACAGAGTCTTGAAACGGCAGATGTTTATTACTGGATGCAAGGGCAGATGTTCGCAGTTGGGTACGTAAACAGGAAAGATCCAAAAACAGTCGAAATCACCCTATCGAGGGTCAGTGTACCCGCTCTATGCGCCGGCTTCCGAGAACTGCGGCTCCAAGCCCTTATCCCCCCCCCCCCCCCCCGGAGGATCAGCTACCACCGGCAGACATCGGAGCAGCGTCCGGAGGTTGGTGAGTTAATTCGGTGAGCGCTGATGGGAGGTTTTTGAAAATGGTGTCGAGGGCATGGTTCTGCATTCAAAGGAGATAAAGTTTACTGTAAATGCGGATGCTGAAAATTTGATTTGGGCTAAGGGTACTAGCAATAAGATCAAAGTTCAACTTTTCATTACCAATTCATTTTTAGCAGTCAAGAAATATCGAGCTAAACCTCGCCGGCCAAGGGGGCGGGGGGGGGGGGCGGTTGCCACTCTCGTTATGTATATTTTATCGCGATAGCTCCGGAAACGTCGGAGATAGATAGCTGAAACTTGGCATACCTGACCTTTGATTCAAGTCAGATCTTTAGACATTGACTGTATTTTCAGGTCAGGTCAGGTCACTGACATATGACGTCATAGATGAACTGCATGATCCTAAAATGTTGCTACTTCGCAACGCCTTCAGTGCCAGAAGAGGTTTCACAGTAAGATGAAACTTAGGTACGGGACCTAGTATTCTCCAGAGCTCTCACATCCTGAATATCTCGGATTTTTCCTAAATGTCACATGAGGTCCGGTGGGCAGGCATCGGTAGGATTGTGATTGCAGGATTGCAAAATCCTGATTGATTCCTTTTTGGTGGATTGCACCTGGATTTGAAATCCATTCCAAAAAACAGGATTTGATTGCGGATTGGATTGCATCATGCTTCCAATTTTTGCAATCCAATCCAGATTGTGTTTGATTAGTGCTTTGAAATGGTTTGTTGCGATTGGAAATTATGAGATCGGCTTCATCGGCTTGATGTACTTTGCTATCAAGGGCTTTACATCGAAACTTGAAATAATTTAAACGCTTTTAATAGTTAAACGCTCAAAATAATATACGCTGATGAAATACATAGGAAGGGCAAAATTACGTATTTGAGGGCGAGTTTTAAAAATATAAAAAAACTGGTTGGGTAGAGCTTTAAATGTGGGGGTGTGTGAGGCAAAAAAATATTTCCCATAAAATACCTGTGCCTTAGATAGGAATTACTCGCAAGACTAGGTACTAGAAATGGGTGATTTGGGGATGGAGGCACGGCCCTATGCCCCCCTCCCTCCCCCAGATCCACTAGTGCACATAATAATACAACAGGATTGCAAAAAAGGATTGCGGATTTGATCACAATCCAAGTGAAAAAAGGGGATTGCGAGTAGGAATGCAATCCACTTCGGCACTAGGAATGCGGATTGGGAATGCAATCCTTTCAAAAAGGATTTTACCGATGCCTGCCGGTGGGTCACGTGACCCACCATCATAAGTTAAATGGGGGGGGGAGGGGGGAATATGGAAACTGTTTTTTTTTTTCGGCGCCGGGAATGATCTATGTAGCTAAAGGACACGGAATCGTTATTTCATACACTCCTTGCAAGGTCCATTAATTAACTAAACTTATGCATCGCTGACCTTGCGTAGAATTTTTGTCAAGAACTCCCAATCAAATTGGGGTAGCGAGTCAAGGAAGCAGCCAATGGACTCGGGAAGATCTTCCAAATCAATTGATATCCAATATGACCTGTCTGGACCAGCCTCGTGAACTGAGGAGTTCTTTTGACCTGACCTTGATCCGAGGTCAGCATCTTAAGTTGACCTCACCGGAACAAGAAGCTACCATTCGACGCACCTGAGCAAGGCAAACACACACGACGATACCATATCGCGTCGCTGCCACCATTTTGGTGAAGTTATTTGTTAAAAACCAAAGCCGTGCCTTGGGGCACTTGACCTAATCTTAGAGGTCACCAGTTGACTTGAGACCTGGGAATTAGGTATCAACCGCTGCGTTTTGTAACGGCGCACACGTTCGTTTTTCTGCGAGGCTCTAGCTCAATTAGGGATGAACGAAGAGTAAGTACCGACTCCCTCGGCCAGGGCGTAATGTAGAAAACTAAAAGGTCCAGTGAGCGTTCATGCCGTTCAGTGTTAGACTTTCATATTTGTCGATACGAATAAGCTGCTCTATGTATGTACTTCAGTAGTTAAATGTACACTACCCTTACATTTACATTACCCCTACCCTTGCTATGATTTCATATTTTCTTTGAGAATTGGAAAGTGATGATATTCCACGCTCATCCTTTTGTGTTTATCCTTTGCCTGAAATAATCAACGTAAATAGATTCCTACTAAATACAGCATCGACGAGGATATAGAGACAAAACAAGTGATTCCATTATCTAAATGACCATTTGTAAGTCGTCCCTCACAAACCTTGGTTGTTACGCCAAATTTCATGCAGCCTTGTTCAAAAGGCACCCAAAGGCGCAAGGGACCTTTCAAAAGCAAGCGTTTACTTCCTCATTTTTTAGCTTGTTGTGGCTGGCGCACGGATGGTCTTGCGGCTTTGCGGCTACGGTTTGCTATAATTGGTTGACTGGCGACAACCGCAGATCTTTGAACATCCAGCAATACATAAAGGCCAAGTGTTACATCGGATAATGCCGTGCTTATAGCCGGACTAAGGGCTGTGATGGATTATTTTTTACAAAACGTGAAGGGTATGCTGGCTGGAAATTCCGCATAGTATTGAGCAAAGAACGTTAACAGTGTTTTTCTTTCAGTTGGTGAAAAAGCGAGCTTAGCGCATCTCCTCAGCAAATTGTTTCTGAAGAGGTGATCGGTGACCCGCGCAGCGCTGGGGCTCCTGGATTTCCACGCCCTGCTGAGGGGAGGGGGGGGCGTTAAACAGTGAACACCTCCCTCTAACTCGGCTCCGGGGCCGCAAAGCGACACGCAGCGGTAGGTGGCGCTCGATAGATCGTCACAAATAATGACGAATTTACTTTGGTCATTTTTTAGGTCAGGTCAAAAGTCAGGTCACCATAGTTAATGGTAGGCTAACTTTCACCTATTTCCACAATTTTGGGAAAGCGGGAGCACAACTGGAAAGCTGCAGCGTCCCAGAAATATGATTAGCCCTGTTAGCTTTTCTTTTAGCTATTATTTCAGATTAGACCTAATAGCAAAGGTTTAGCCTGCAAGGGGCAAAAACTGCAAATAAAAAGAAGATTTTTTACCATGTTTTTTTTTGCAATAATCTTTTACTCAAACTTGCACAAGCTTGCTTTTACCGTCATGATGTTAACCTTATCGAAGCGCTTCGAATGACCTAAAATTTGACCTTGAAAGGTCAACTTGAAAATTGACCTCAGGTCAAGGTCATGACCTGACTGGAAAATGCCGTGTAGCAATCAGTCGATCCGTATCATCGAGCGATGAGCTGAAAGCACCTAAGGTGTTTTCATCGCTCTAGAGGCATGCATGCCTCTATCAAAAGCTATGAGCGGGAAACTGTTGGATGCCTTTTGTGACCTGAGATGAGCCCAGGAACATAAGAAGGGGTCATCCTAGCCGTTAATCCTAATCTTAATCCTAGCCGACAGATGGGTTCGTGTGAGCCCCACCTAAAGTAGATTTCAACAATCGGTTCTGTAGTTCCAGCGGTCAATAATCGTTTTAGCAGTTATTCGTATACGAAACTACAGGTAAATATACAAGCATCGCTCTTCCTCATTTGATTTGCAGTAAGATGTCGTATAAACAGCTGAACAGCGAATGACGATGCTAAACCTGACACCGGCGAGCTGCCATCTTATCCGTGGATCGCCGTCCAAATCCGGCCGGCTCGTTCTCCAAGTTCGCAGCAGTCAAGGCCAGGAGTCTCCTTGTTGATCCCCGCTGCCGCCGTCGCCTCCCTCATCTGCCGGTGCAAACATTCATGGTCTCCTGCCGCCAACACGCAAGCCATCACGTAGCAAAAGTCTCAACCCCTCGGCGAGGGTCAAGGCGAAGAACCATTGTGCACCGTGGCACGTGCAGGTGGTCTTCCTGCTCAACAGCGCGAGTGCTTGTTTTGGTGGGGCCGGCAGGGATTCGTTGTCGGCCCATGGCGGCCACCGTCAGAGCTCGCTAAATTCTACACTCAATAAATACTTCATTGGAAGTCCGGCAGAGGAGTCACGTGCGGTTAGCATACCTGCAGGATGAGCCAGCCGGGGCGCGGAGCGAGACCTTGACCGTGCACGTGTCCTCATGACCTTCACTATGAGTTGTGTCGTCGTGACCGTGCGGGAGTGCCACGTTTGCCCAGTGCGTCACGGCGCATCAGCAGAATGTTCTGCCGGCGACTCGAGATGGCCGGATAGCGGCCGATGTGCTGGCCGGCCACAGACGGACCGCTCACGACGCCGGGAACCTGGCGCGTATGACGCCAAATACAGGTGAATCTTATGTGAATTTCAGGAATTCTGCGACGCCAGTCGCTTGGGATGACGCAAGAAGCGTCATCGGCGTCAGGAAATGGAAATGGTTCCACGAATCGAAACGGGTGTGCGGGCTTCCGAAGAACGGTTGTTTTGACTTTATGCGACCTCTGCGGAACACGTCGTAGGTCTGGGATAAAACATGTGAATATATTGAAAGAACTGCACATTGCATATTTTAACCCGGCAGTTGCTGGGGTATTTCGCCACACACCGTTTGCTGGGGGGGGGGGGGGGGCGTTAAACGCCCCCAGCCGATAACTCGAGAACCAATAGGCGCAGCGAAACGCACGAGGCGGCAAACGAAAGAACGCGACGAGACGCTTCAGATGAGTACTTTAAAGTTGAATTTTGAGGTCACAGGTCGGGTCAAGGTCAGGTCAAACACCTGAAATCGGGCTTTCAGTAGCATGGAAACTTCAGGACTTCGCAATGGGCGCCTCTCGTCATAAACTCTGTCAAAACGGTGCACAATCCATCATATAAGGCCTACAAGAGTGTCAGCTCCATGTAGGGGTCAGTCAAGCATAGGTCACGGTCAAGGTCAGGTCAACCGGGTAGGCCAATATCCCCGAAAATCAAAACTGATATTCGCAGCCTGTGACACATGTTTTATGGGTAATATGGGGCGCAGAACACGATGGTGACATTCATTTTATCATATGTGTACGTGTTTGGCTCAAAAAGTTCGATTTAAGAAATGCATGTATCATGGTCGTGAAGAAGTCACGTGAAATTGCCAAGATTCAGTTGAAGATTTTGGAAAATCCGGAACGACAATCAATAATCGAAGATAGCCATTTGATTGTTCATGGTATTGGCAGTCTAATGGCGTTTACGGCATGTCTGTATGTCTATTCTGTGATTTTATATGATTTTTTGAACATATGCCGTTTTTGGTCGAAAACTCAGAAATCATGACGTCACTAAAACCTCGATATCTCAAAAATTTTCCGACCGATTTTTTTTGAAACTTTGTCACAATACACTTCAATCAATTCCCTACAGGTACCCAAAATTTGGCGCGCCTGCGGCGCGCCGTTTTTATGCTATGGCCCGGCGAAAAAAGTGGGGGCGTTTAACGCCCCCCCCAGCAACTCGCGGGTTAATTGTATATTGCCCTTCAGAGAGGTGCAGCCTTGCCACAAATATACAAACAAAATTGTCATACACGGGAAAAACCACAAGCAACATTTGAAAACAATGACAACGTTATAACCTATTACCTAACCGATTGCTGCGTTGTCACATTTGAGACGCATCCCTCTGTGCCAGAGTGTTAGATCTACATTGATGAAAAAGCTGTGTCAGCAGGTAAGAGTGAGTGCCAGAGTCTTGCCTGCCATTCGGGGATCAGACGTAGCTGCAGATGGTTGCAGATGGTTCCAGGCTGCAGAGGGTGAGTGATACCGTCTCTCCGGTCTTGTATCTATTTCACGAATGGCATTGCTGTTGTTCAGAATTCGGTACAATCACTAAATGTTGACGCGAGGGTTACGATGACTACTAAAAGTCAATTTATTGATATTACTTTAGAAGAAAGAAAACTCTTTAACCCTCGCATGTGTGCGGCTTGCCAGCTTCTAATGTGTAGGGGGGGGGGGGGCGGTTGGACCCCCCCTTGCCGTTTGGCCCCTGATCGAGCTAGAGCTTCGCGGAAAAAACGAGCGTGTTGCCCGTGACGAGAGGAAGCCGATGATACCCATTTTTAAGGTCCTAGGTCATTGGGTGACCTTCCAGGTCAGGTCAATGACCCAAAGTCGGGAAAATCGGGACCTGTTAGAAAGTCGTAAAGTGCGGCTGCTAAGGGGTTTTTCGGGGTGCTGATCACGAATATCGTGTTAGTTTTGATCACAGATGATGTCTTTAAGCATTTAGACCAGGTCGGGTCCAGGTCAGGTCAGGTCAACCAGTAGGCATCGTGACGGGTATTCGTAGTACGTGTCAACCGCCTCTGACAGCTTCGTAACATGTTACGAAGGCACCAAAACTACTTCGTAAATGTTCAAATGGTTGCTAAATTCGAATTCAGCTCCAAAAACTAGCCTAGAAACATGTACAGCTCGAAAAAGTGAACCGAGGTCACCCGAGGTCACCAAAGGTCAATGACCTGACCTGACCTTCAAGTGACCTTGACACCCACCCTAATGCATGGAATCAACATCAAATCACATGTTTGAACGTTTGAAACCACGAAAAGCTAGCAAACGCGCGGCTAATGCGAGCCGACATACGCAGAATCGCGATTCCGGCCAGACATGGTCTCGGAAAGAGGTCACAGGTCAAAGGTCATTTGGGTCAGGGTCATGAAATTTTCAGGGTAGGTGTAAAATTAATCAATGTGAGGGTACTGAAAGTTTCGTCGCGATCGGCAACAGGCGAGGGTTAAGTTCCTATTGATTGTGCTCAGCAGTTGGCAACATATGTAAGTTGACATACATCCAGCTGTATCAGTAGTCAGTACCCCGCCTAGCGTACCTACCCGTCCTATAGAAAGTCGTTCATACCGTGATCTGCACCAGCCCCTTTGGACAAACCCTCAGCAGCTTTGACTCAAGATGTTTCGACACTGACCGGGTCATTAACCCGCGCCCCGTAGGGGGGGCGAAACGGCCCCCCCGTCCTTTTCGGTCGATATCTCCTAAACGGCTGGAGATATCGCCACCAAACTTTCAGGACCCCTCCGGGCATCAATTTTACACATTGTGACCAAAATTTTTTCCAGAGGCTGTGATAGGTTGGCCACAAATGACGTCAGAGTGACGTCATGTTCTGTCATTTTCGACCGAAAAAAGACCTTCGCGAGAAGACCTGTCAGGCCTACAGCTTTGAAGATACAGAAAAATGATCAAGACATAAGAGGTGTAGAATTGACAGGGCTACAAAACTGCTATCTCGGATTTTTGAAATTTTTGAGTTTTGATCCCCAAAAATCAAAAAAGCATTTTTTTGGATATATTAGCCAAAAAATCCAAAAAGTTTTTTGAGTTTCGAAAAAAACCGGAATATATGTGATAGTACCTACCGTCTTCTATCTACATACCAAATTTCAGATCGATACCTCGTTTTTTGGCCAAGTTATAGCGAAAAAACTGTTCAAAAATGATGACGTCAAATTTTCAAACTCAATTTTTGGCAATTCTAGAACTCGTAGAGCAAAACAAAGACCACCATTAGACTCCCCGTGACGAGCTGCATCGAATGAATACCCATTTTATGCAAAAATATCAACTTTGAAATTTGACCTAATTTGACCTGACCTTGACCTGACCTTCACCAAAACGTGACCTAGGCTGGCCCCAAAGGCTGCCTAACCCACATAATCGCATTTGTCATGTAAAATGGACCATAAAACATGTATCACACGACACATTCATATTGTGACCCCCGGTGACCTGACCTCGCTGTGACCTGACCTGGTATCAGTGACCTCAGATAGCAAAGTATGTGTTTGACGAACAATATACCATCGATGGTTTTCAATAAATTACCAATTTACTCGATTTCACAGCACATTTCTTGAATTGCCTGTGAACGGTGAAAACCTGACCTTTGACCTGACCTGTGACGTCATCGGTTTGACCTAGGTCAATGAAATTTGGTCACAAGGTAGTTCCCGGGTAGGGCTATCAAACGCCGTTTGAATTTTGAAAATCGGCCGGTAACTTTCCGAGATCTTAGGGGGGGGGCCGAAACGGCCCCCCCCCCTACGGGTGGTAGGGTCCGCCGGTAGCCCTACGGGGCGCGGGTTAACCGGTCACCCATGTCCTACCTCAGCTCTCGCAGCTCCGCGAGCTCGCCGTGGGACGCACTGCGCACGAGTCTGATGCAACGGAACGTTCTGCGCACTTAAGCAGCATATTGAAAAGCAGTGAATACTTTTCCATAAAGTAAAGCGCGTTTGAGAGCTCTCACAGGGCGACACACTTTGAGCTTAAAGGTCACTGAGTGTTGACTGTTGTACGGCTAGACTACAGTACGGAAACGTGGTACAATGTTTGGAAATCGACATTCTTACACTGAGATACGATACTGACACCGACACTGACACTTCTCGTGTTACCACTGATTGCTACTATTAGGATGGTATGACCAGCTACAAGAAAAAATTAACGAGTGACAGAAGTAATGAAGAGCCAGACAAATTGAATATATAAAAAGAACTTCCATTGATGATAGACGCCATTTCGATTATATGACAGTGCCGACAAAGTTCTCAAAGTGTGTCTGCATTTTGTTGTGATGAATAATTAAGCTTACGTAGACATCAGTTTTGATAAAATAACTTGCGTTGAACCATCCATGTAGAGAGTTATCTGCCCTTAGGCTTGACTAGCGATTTCTCTACAAGATATCGCAAATGGTTTCAAGCGTTTCTTTTATTCCATGACATAACATTCCACTTCCCGTCATCATTTTCTGTATACGAGACTGAGTTCAAAAGCATCGAGCTTGTTAAACTTCGACTTAATACCTATCATGGAACAAACACTCATCCCACCTTCCAGCAGTTCTGTAAATCAGAGGAAGCCGATTTACAAATGGACAAGATGTATCCGCCTGCATGCCGCTAATGCCATGGGCACCGGGTTCTGCAGTCTGCGAACAGCCCATTCCTGGTACACGTGCACTAAGCCTCACAGCACAGCACACGTCACTTTAGTGCCCGGTGGTCAGCCGCCGAATCACCGCGAGCCGACTGAGCTGCCGCTTCCGGCGAGCCTCTGCCGAGCACGCCTCCTGCAGAAAACACTCATTAGTTGCCCTCCCGGAAGCAGTCGTCCCCCCCCGTCTCCACGCCGCGCCGAACCCGTCGGTACCCCTTTCGGCCGGCGGCACCCCGCCCGCTGCCGCCTCCCGACGGACCCTTGACGACATGGCCCGGGCGGCGGCAGGATTGCGGAAGCTGACGCCCCGGTCGACGAAGCTGCCGCCCCGGACGGCAGAGCTGTGCCGCCGGCGGGGCTCTCAGGGAGCCAACCAAGGTCGATGCCGACGATACTATCGGTTACGTCAGACGGTGTGCAACGGGCAGACGTTGCAAGTTCACGGTCATGGGCGATAGGTACGCTCACAGGGCCAGCGAGAAGGGGACAGGGTACAGCGAGAAGGAAGAGAGGGATGCAGGAGGGTACGTCTCACCTGCCCCCGAGCAACAGCAAGTGGGTGCTTCGGGTGGCGGGCACACTTCCCATCAGTGAGATCGCCAGCTGCACCATAAAACAGACCCCGCGGCATGCCACTCATCGGCTCCGTCCACTTCCTATTTCCATTGTAAGTGTCCGAGGACTGACGACTGACTGACCCATCGACTGGGGCCCACGCTGGTCACAGAAAACATGCCAGGAAGCAGGGGAACAAAACACGATTATCCGGACCGTAAGTCGTCGGGAAGATCTCAGCATACCGAGGCTGTAGTCACCCCAAAACGGCAGGCCCTCCCCTCAACCGTACTTACATCAAGTTCATGGACGTTCAGCTGGACGGCCCGGCGGCGCCAGTGGAAGTCATACATGGTATCTACCCGCGGGCATCTTGTCCGGGAAGTAATTGGGTGTGACTGCAACATCGGATAACGGTAGGGTGGTTACTGGATGGTTGGAACGTTTTCAGTACCTCACCTTATGTGAATATAGGGCTACCCCGCATGGAGTTTTCCATTTTGACGACGTCAGAAACAACTGACAGCTTGATCACGTTTTCGCGCATGTGAGGGTGTCATCCCGTGATGTTTTTCAAGCTGTAAGTGCGCTGCGTCGTTCGCGGTAGAAAACTAATCTGCAGTAAAGCTACTGGTCAGTCAACAACATTGGCCGGAAATTTCGAGTGTTTCAAGTGTGCATGACTTCAAGCTTCTGAGATGTGACTTCATTCACTTGGTGATGTTAACACAGAGTTACCTGTTTTCAACGCACCAACGTAAGTACATACAGCCTAATGTGTTTTTTTTTACGATGCTGTGAATAAGTTTCATAGTTCATACTTTGCACATGCCTGATAAACCATGTTTTTCATGGGTATAGGCAATAGGCATGCCAAGATCCAGCGTCTCACGAGTAGTGTGAAAGGGTGCTATTGTTCATTAACGGTCAGGGCAGAGATCAATTGAAGTCATCTGAACCGAGTACCGACTATGGCTAACTATCCCTTTTTGTGCGAATAATTGTGTTTGTGCAAAAACCAATTGGTCCTAGTGTTATAAAAAACGTGTCCTTTCTTTTAACTTCTTTTGCTTTTAATTCGGGTTCAACAGCGTACCTACCGCAAATTGCTCTTCAAGCTAAGTGAATATTACAACGCCAAATTTCTACATTATGCATTACGAGCAGTAACTCTGTGCGATAAGGCCGCTATGTATATTATTCTTCCATCAAAGCTTTTAACCCAGCCAGCAATTTGCAGTTTGGCTCAAGTCCGTTTTGCTCCGCAACTCCGACATGCCAGATTTGGGCCGGTGTAAACGGAGCACCGTCGGAACAGGCGTTTGGGTTGATATGGCTCTATTCCGGTTAGCCAGTCTTTGCCGTAGCGCTCCGCGGAGTTTGTGTGGTTTCGGACCGCTAGTTCGGCTTAAAAACGGCTGTCTGCCACGGCGTGCTACGACCGGGTCCGGCTGATCACAAGCGCTAATCATAGTATGGAAACCAATGTCAAAAATATTGTCTCATCCAAATACGATTACCGACAAAGATGTATTGACTTTGTCTCAAAATGTCACTTATAAATGTCACACAAACGGCAAACCAGATAAAACTGGCTGATGAGGTTGCACGTGCCAAAATTCTACGAATTATATTTGCGGCGTAGCGTAGCTACACACACCTATGAAAAAAAAAAACATTTAACATGCGTCATCAGATTTTCGGCGTGTTCCCTTGAGGAGGCCCTCCGAAGAAGTCAGCGACCTCGGACAAGGTCACTGTGCCTCCCTGGGGCCCAGACGATCGCCACAGATAGTGGGCATACCGGATCATAGTACGACCTTGGTGTAGTGGGCTGTGGGCACGTGGTCGAACGGTACAGCCAGAAAAAAATGCGGAAACGTGCGTACTCCACCCAGCCTGGATGAGGCGACACGGTAGGAGGGCGGAGGGGGGGGGGGGGGTCAGGTAGATTAGTGTGCGAACACGTGGCGAGACATGAAAGAAGCACGTGACCAAACAGCACATGACTTAAAAGCACATGTCTACGGAGCCACGTGGTTGACTGTAACTTTCGAAACATTTTTTTACCATCAATTGTACCGATTTTGATTAAAAGAGAATGCTGGGAATTATAACTGGAAAAGGTAATTGCTAAATATGCGAGATTTGTGTTTCGTAGCTGCTGCTATCTAAAATTAAACTGCTAAATTTTATTATTTTGATTCGTTTAATGTTGAAACATATAAGAAAAGGATATTGAAAATAAGACGACATTCCTACTTTTTCAAACTAGATATATGTTTGGTAAATATCCCTACCTGATTTCAGTTTTCACGACAGAAAATTTCCGGTTGCGGTTATCTTTAGCCTTTAGCCTAAAGTTGGGCAATAGTTAGTTTAGTCAGCTGCACAAAAAAAGAAATAAAAAAACGCTTGGGAGGGGAGGGGGTGAGTGTCAACCAGCCTAAGTAATTTTCTTTCATGTTAATGGTATTTATTTTCCTCGGCTGATAAAACCTGAAAACTACTTACGGAACAAAAATAGCAGTATCCATTAGCCAGTGATTATTCTTTTGATAAAAGTGGCGTCTGGTCAACTGAACTAGGCTTGTCATGTCTAACCGCCTACTCTATATAAAATACTGACGATACTACCGCAACTCGATGCCGACAAAATATGAAACCTTACAGGCGTTGCATCACGAAAGCCTATCGGTATAACGAAGACAACCATAATTCTCTGTAAAGATCCGCATCGAATTGATATCAATTTTTTTTTTATAAATTTAGTCCGAACCTTTTGATGGGAAGGATTCACAAGGACAGAGCCACCGCTAAGCGGAGCTTGTTGCGATGACCCTGCCCTCTACCCTCCGATCGCGCAATTCCGATTCTATGGCAGAATTTAGAGTCCAAAGTTTAACGTGCGCACAAAGCCGCGCACGGCCGGTCCCCTCGCTGACTTCGCCTGGCTACGGCCTGCCACCAACCGCAACCATACCTGTCAGGAGGCCCATAAATGTCGAGCGCCCGTCGCGCTTCGAACCCGGACTGTCACAACCGGGAACGCGTGCTCTCACCACGCGGAGTCCAACGCTCTAACCAACTGAGCTACGGGACCGGCTTTGTCTGAATTTGTACTGAAATGCAGATATCTGACCTTGTTTGGCCTGACATTGGCAGTGACCTGATCTCGATGATACTATAGCAGACTGGCTAGTAAGCTGTTGCACCAAAAGAAGAATGTTAGCACCCCCGTTTAACTGTCCAGCGCCCAATCTTACCAAATGCCGTGAATGCGCATTCACGGCATTTGGTTCCATCCCTAATCATTCAACATTCATTCACTCATTGATTCATTCAGTCATGCAACATTCATAATCATTTACGCCATTAAACATGTCAACGAGATTATAGCTGGGCGTAAATAAAAAGAAAACATGTCATATTATTGCCGGTAACTCTGGCCATTGCTCCCAAATCCTATTCACGGCATTGCATTGGTAAGATTGGGCCCAGGTTCCGTCAGCCCCAATATCCCGGAGCCGGGCGCGGCGGGTGTCTGTCCGCGTCCGGGACAGGCAGCCGGGCGCCGCCCCACACCGGCCCCTCCTAGATCGACATGTCACCGCCCAGTGCCACTGTCAAGGTCAGTGCTGACGTCACACTGTCCAGTCAGCGGATGTCCGCCCCATGCGGTGTGGGAGGCCGCCGCCCCCCCCCCCCCCTTGCAGGGCTGCCGCCGCCCCCGGTAGGCAGATCAGGGGGCTGCTTAGGGGGCGTCTACAGCAGCGGTCTTGCGGACACTCGTACGTTTGCTCTTAATTACAGCTAGAAACCTATTCTTAGAATAGACTCATATACATATTGATAATCAAGTACCAATTACATATGATTATCAATATAAACGTTGGTAATCATGTACATTATTGGTAATTCCTTTCTCTGTAGTTAAATTTACTAGTTTCACCAATCGATTTTGTTGTGCAAGGATCACCAGTATGACACTCATGATATGACAGGCATACCAACTAATCCTATTGCAAGTAAGACGTCTTTCTTCCCGTCATATCAACCAGTTACTGTTGTAAAAATAATTATTTTATGTACTCAAGCTCATTGCTGAAAACATCGTCAGATATGCAATGACCCCAGATGTTGAGGCTCGAGGTTGACAATGAAACCGGTAATAGGTGTTAAATAACCGTTATTTTTATCATGCTTGCAACTGAAAATCATCAGTTACGGAATGAGCCCGGCTGGCTAGGTTTATATTTGTCATTAAATCAACATATTTCTTTATAAAATACAGACCAGCGTTGATCCCTATTGCACTGCAAGGCCATCAGATGAGGAAGTATTGTTACAGACCAGGCTGCTCAGGTGCTCAGGTGCGTTACATAACCGTACATAAAAGTAAAAACAGCCAACGAATTACTTTCAGCATGTTATGCATCATCCGGTTATGTGAGTCCCCTCCTTGGATCTCAAAGACCTGTCATTATGAGAAAATAAACGGCTTTTGAGCTACGAATAAGCAAAGGGAGCGGTCACATGCAAGGTTCCTACATGCATCCTTCAAGGTTCGATCAGGATAGCTTTCCATAGGGATCACGCAGGCTGTATCACAAAACAAATCAATTTACTTATGTTTCACGATGGAACACAAATATCCAGAGATGCGGAGCCGTGGAAATTTCAGACAGCTTCGGCTCCGGCTCCGGCTTCGGATAAATAAAATCGGCTCCGGCTCTGGCTCTGGCTCCGGGTGAAATGTCATGGCGGCTCCGTCTCCGGCTCCGGCTCCGGGCAAAAATGTGCCGGCTCCGGCGGCTCCGGCTCCGGCTCTGCTCCCTGGAAATATCACTTCTTCACCCATTTTAGATGGACTTAGGGACAAATATTATAATGGATTTAATTCAATATGGCCGTTTTCACGACGGAATAGCAGGCATCTATTTAATCCCCATTTGATCCTTTGGTTCCTCAGGAATTTTAGTAGTTCTTTTTAGTAGGTTCCCCAGCTTTCGAATGAATGGTGCGTTAGTTTGCTATTTTTCTATTAAATATCACATCGATTTACTTTTTCTAAGGATTTATCACTAATATCAACATAAAGCGTAAGCACAATTATAAAATTATGAAATTATTAAATGCTAGTACAATAGTTAAAAAAAGATACTGAGTTGCCAGGCTACAAAGAATATATTCATTTATGGCGCACGACAGACATTTAGAAAGCAGCGCCCTGTTTTATTGCACGCTGCTAGCCGCTTCCATTGGGTTTTGCAGGCCGACGTCATTGGTCGTTACACGTATGATGTCACGCGACTTGTGGCCTGTCACGGCTCTTTAATGATCTCCACTAAATGAATGCAACAATGGCCTTTTAAGTTGATCTCTGTGGCCATCTGTCTATGGAGCGACCAATATGAAAGTTGGGTGAATTTACCGGGGTTACATGACTATGAGCAAGCAAATGTGTATCAGGAATGGATTTAGGTGGAGAATTGCGCTAGACCATGACAGTTGGTGACATACCAGGGAAATAAGCTAAAATTAGAGCGCTCTATTTATTGCTCCTGCCCCATGTTGAAGAGACACCCCTAAAAGCGTGATCTTTTATCGGCCCTTACGCAGCAAGGCAGTACTTCTCAGACCGGTGGGTGGTATCAATAGAAAGAGAATGCGTCAAAGATTAACATGAATTAATTTAGATAACATTAAAATGTTAATTAAGCGTGGAAATTAGTCCCAAACATAAGCTTATTATTGCTCCTACCTCGGCGACGGCGCTCCCCGCAGTCAGCGGAGAAGCTAAAATAAAAGCCACCATCCTCCTCCGTAAGTCAATTTTAGAGCGGCCGAGTGGGCCGATGCGGGGCCACCAAACTGAGATAAGACGTGGCTAGCAATTGCAAACCGCCATAGAAATCAATATCTTAAGACGTACAATATGGGATGATTACTCTGAAGCTGGAGTGAAAGCATGAGTAGATAGGCACAGCTCAATAGATGAAGCCATTTCTATGATGTTGACATTTGACATAACCCTTCCTCTCCTCACCTATGACCTAAGTGCATTGGCAGTTGCCGGCATAGTTTTTGAGCACGAGTGTAATTCGCCATCGGACCGCAATGCATGTTGCTAGGCTGCTGCAATTACAACGAACATACGAATACTGCCTTCATTTGTAGATGTTTGTTTTTTAGGCGGTCTTTGACGTACAAGGGGGCATACCTGTCGACAACTTGAGTTTCTCCGAATTTCAAAAACTCCCAGAATTTCAATTCCTTATGCACTGTTGTAGGTACAGCTATGTTCAGAAGTTTTCGTTTCCTCCTGTTCTAAAAAGGATGATATTTTTGTTGCTTTCGATTTCGTGCGTTGCTGATAGGAAGGTGCGCTTAATAATTAGGCCCAACGCTTTCTGCATCAGCGAGTACCTTCAAAAGGGAACAACAGTTTCCATTTATTACACTATGGGACATGTGACAAAATGACCACTGGAACACGCATGAAACGGAGCTCATATTCCTAAAAATGTCTACAATCACTTCTTTTCTGACACTATTAGCAAATACCATCTCAAGTTAGGTGGTTGACAGACAGTCAATGAAGATCTGGGGAGACTGAGTGATGCCAATTCACCACTTAACTGATAATGAGGGCCGAGGGGAGAGAAACATGCAACATGCACAACTGACAACTTGACAAGTGACAAAACACTACCATTATTGCACAGTGCACAACAAATTGGGTACAGCAGCCAGCCCAAAACATGCTTTTGGTGGCTAATTGCAAAACAAGTCACTAATAAATGTCTTAGTTGCAGCTGAACACTGCACAATGATCACACTGTTCACGCATTGAGTGAGATGCCACAGGTGGTTTGAATCACACTTTGGTACAACTGCAAATCTGAAGTGTTGTCATGAGCTTCATGCCTCCATGATCACAGCACTTTGGTTGTGGCTGGCATAACACTTGTAGTCTGCAGAGTCCCACATGTACTGCAGACACCTCATCTGGTGGTCTTCATGTTGCTCAACTTCTTCAGGAGGCAAATGTCGACCACCCAGCGGAAGCATGGTCCTGCAGAAAGGAAAGGTAATGCATAAGGTACAAACATTATCTGCTGAAACAGCCCCTTCTGTTGGCTGTTATTAAACTTTTAACATAACATAACAATAAGTATTCCATGTATATTACATTTGTTGAAGTAAAATACTGCCGGCTATTTCAAAACTAGAAAATGAAATGAATTTAAAATTTGGCATATTCTAAAAAACACATTCATAGAAAATTCTACTTCACGTCACAAGGACTCACAATCTTTCTGTTGGGTGTTTGATTGACGCATTAACTAAGTTTGTCTTTGGTTTTATTATTGCAAAAAATTCATGTTGCATTATTGTATCAATTCAAAATACTGCCAGCAATAACAAAACAAGAACATGAGCTGTCAATGAGCAAGCCGCCTTTCCTAAAAATGGGTTACTTTGAAAAGAATTTTAGTTTCTTTTAAGGAAAAGGAGAAATGATTATCAGGTACTTTTCAGAAAACCATTCAACCAGCAAGTGGCTGGGTGGTTTCACAGCAAACATCAAGCCAAAATATATACTTATATTTATCTAACAATTGAGCCATTTGACTACTACAAGGATATGTGAGCAAAATAAGGATCCAATTATCCAATGTTGACTTCCTTGCAAAGTTTATGCCTTATTTTATGAAAATGTGTCACTAGAATATGATACTAATCATCGAATAATATTTAATTAAGATTTATTTCGATCGAAACGCACATGAAGTCCCGCGCCATTTTCGTCGACGATGAATATGATCGTGTTTCATGAAGAGATTAGGGGTTTCAATGGTCTTTCAAAGCAATAATTTGATTCAAAAATTGGTAGGAAATCATATAAAGCTGGTTCAAATCGCCATCAACCATTTAAAACACCGAAAATACTCACAACTCCGTCCCGACGACCACGCAGCACCGCGCACACCACACTACTGGCATAATGCCAAAACTGCTGTCACAGCAGAAACATTTTTTTCTCGATTGCAATTGTGGAATTATTTATTAAACAGAAGATGATCTTTCCAAAAAACCAACTGATTTCATAAACAGATGCATGGAAAATAAAAAAATCCCGCTAAGTTTATTTGTATTGTTTTGTCGATTTTGACATGCTCCTAGTTTGCAGCCATATTTCGATATGTTCTACAGGGAGTTCAGAATTATTTCAGGACCAATCTTTTCCTCGTTCATTTTCCCGTCGATCATGAAATTTTTAGAGCGGAACAATTAGTTTCCAGGCGGTCCGAGTGGTTTTTGTGAGATGGGTGCAAAAATCGGCGTCATTTTTAGAGCCTCGACACCAGCTCAACACAGGACCCTATGGGAGACGGTGAAGTAGCGGAAGCAATAAATAGAGCGCTCTAATTTTAGCTTATTTCCCTGGTGTGTCACCGACTGATGAGTGCTCGAACGCTCCCAATTCCACGCCGGTTTGGCTTTGGAGCCGAGACAGACGATGCGGGTCAAGGGCACCGCTGGGGTAACGGTGGATTGGGTGCGCCCGAGCACCCGTAACGCGGCACAATTCTCCATCTATGGATTTTCCTATTCGCTCAGCATTGTGATAGGCGTTCGTAATAGCATTTACTCTGCTCATTTACCTATCCCCGGTTATTTAAAAGAAGTTTTTGTGGGGGAATATCACGGCTTTAGGTACTCGGTGGCCCTATTCACGACTTTCAAAGAATGCTCCGATAACTAAACACCGCACAAACCTACTGCATTAGTGAATCTGACAGAATGTCTGTGGAATTACATCCCCCCTCACCACACCCCTAAAAACTCATCCAGTGTCCAAAACCACTTTTATCGACTCGCCAAAAAAAAAACACACACACACACACACATACACACACAAAGCATGGGGCATGTCAGCTCTCAGTTCATTTATCATTGTCTTTACCATGGTTCAATTGCATTGCGCGATTTAAAGCACGTGAGTGCCTATATAGTATATATGTAGAAAATAATATCTACAGCAAAACATCCAAAATTACAAAGGCTACAATGCTTAAAAAGTAGGTTCATCAAGGAAGCCCATTTTTACTTGCGTTGTGTTCCCAACCATGCGATTCCAACGCGGGCTATTCGCAACGTTTGTTAAGGCACGTTAACAACTGACAAGCCGCCACCGCTGCCACTTATTCATAGATGGTTGATATCGCAGCTTGGGCGTCAGCAGCGCGGCCCACAACGCGTCGGCGCCAGCGCACGCAGCTGTTGGCACTCGGCAGCCGGTGTTGCGACTTAACGGCCGGCCGGCCCCATGAAGGAGAAGCTCTTGGTGAAGCTTTGTGATCGCCTCATAGCCGCCTTGGATGTCATATTTCTTGGCAGATCCATCCGTTCAGATGGTACGGTGCAGTCTGGATAAAGGACGAAGTCCAACGCCGCTAACCCCGCGACCGCCACCCCACAACGTGGCCGCAGACCGAACGGGCGTGAGGGCCGTAAGGGCCACCCCGCCATCCGGTAGGTGGCTGAGCAGCCGGGCGCAGCGGCGCCTGGGCGGCGGCCGCGCTGAGATGAAGTCCCAAACCGCCATGTCGCCATCACCGCCATCACCATTGCTGCAGCTGTTCCCAACCGCCTCAATCGCCGCCGTTTTGCCAGCAGTCGCGCCGCGGAATGGCAGAAGCTCCAGAGTAGCCTCCAGCGCCCCTCTCCGCACGTGTGCAGGTGCACTGCGGCCGCGGGGTCCGACGTCCAGGCAGAACATGATATTTCCATGCTGCTCCGACGGTGGGCTGGTCTTGTTTGGGCGTTCCTCCACTGTGACGTCGGTCACGCCTGCCCCGGCCAGGGCGCAGAGGCCGACGTGTCACCATCCGGTTGCAGTCCTCAGTCGGGTCGCAACGTGTACCTCTTCCGCAGCGTGGAGCGCGCTCCCGCTGGGCAGCGATACAGCCAAAAGTAGCATAGCATGCGGGCGGCCAGCGCTGCGCCGGACAGCGGACCCATGCCGGGGGTATGCCGGTCTCGGCCATTAGCGGGGTCGTCGGGGCCGAGGCTGTACATACAGCTGGTGACCGCGTGAGCCGCCAATCGAAGCTCACGGCTTATAAGCTCGACGCGGGCATCACACGCCGTCCCGATGGGAGCTCCACGACGCCGCCGCGAACTCCAGCGCGGCTCGCAGCGCGAAGACCAGTACGGACGGCCGGGGCAAACGGCGTGCGGGAGTCGCAGGCGACGTTCTGCGGACAGAAAGGGTTGGGCATAAGCTGGTCGGCAGGACACTCTTGAGCCGAGCCTTTGATGTAATTACAGATGATCCAGAAGCATGCACAAAAATTCATGACACACTATTCTCATTTATGTATTTGCTACATATGATATGATATACCATGGCTCATGATCAGTGACGCATTCTGGGCAATATGTTCTAAAGTGAAGTAACTGAAGGTACAGCTTAAAAGCTTAAAAAAAAAACAGCTTAAAAACACACACACATTCGATAGCTTATGAAAATAACATGCCTTGTGTGCTTAATGCAGGAAAATATTTTTTTTTTCACTTTTTTTAGAAACAGCAAAAGAGTTGTCAACAAGCCATGTCAACTATCTAAACAATTTTTATGGAAACTGCTCTAGCTAGCTTAACCCTCGCCCTGGCAGGGCATTTTTCATAACACGGCCTGGCAGGGGGGGGGGTCGATGCGACCCCCCCCCCCCCTCGCGATTGGCTCCTATGGCACCTAGAAACACCAAATTTGGTAGGTAGGTGGGCCCCCTGGAGTTCTCGCCCTGTGCAAATTTGGTTACTCTAGGTCAATATTTAGGGGGGTTTTGGGGGGTATAAATGTAAAAATTTCGCTAAAAACAGGTCAAAAGTTTTTCGCTTATAACTTTTGATCTAATTAAGATAGAGCAAAAAGAAAAGCATCAGTGAACTCAGCACGTCAAGGCGCGTCGAATGATATACTTTTTAGCTTGCTTTAGTGTACTTAAAGTTTTTCTTAAATTTTAAGTAAACTTAAATTAATAAATTAAGTTAAAGTGGACCAAATTGCATCATATCGCATATCATTCGATTCGGCTGATCACCAGGAACACAATGATACCATTTTTGAAGCTCTAGCGTCATTATGTGCCAAGTTATTGGCAAAAACGTCATTTGACCTCAGTTGACCTCATTTGACCTGACCCATGGATAAGTACACCAAACAAAGAAGCACCAAGTGACCTGCTGTTAAGTACTGTGGTTTCAAAGCACAAAAGTGATAAAACGAAGCGGATATCTCCAGTATTTTCCGAATTTAGTATTTTCCCATAGGCTTAACATTACGACGTAATGACCTCTAACTGACCTCAGGTCAGTGACCTCAAAAAACCCGAACTATATGTTATACAACTCGGTGAACTTAGCACATCCTGAAAGTTTGAAGGAAATCAGTGCAAAACTGTGAGTTGGACAGGTGCAAAAAGAAAATTGAAATTTGACCATGACCTTGTACCGGTTTTTCTGACCTGGTGACCTGACCCAAGGTCACCTGGACCTGAAATTTTCAGGTCATATGTAAGAAGGTTGCCCCATAGGCTGTGCCAAATTTGGCGGCGCTGCGCGCCGCCGTTGTTACGCTATCTTCGAAAAACCTTAGGGGGGGGTCGCATCGACCCCCCCCCCCCCCTGCCAGGGCGAGGGTTAAAGTTCCACAACGTTTCCGGAGCACCGTACCCAAACTCAGTTCATGTTACAAGAAAAAACAGTAATAATGCCTCCTAATTTTGAATGAAATATAGGTATGAGTAATTTGATTTGGAAAGCAACAAATTTCCGCACATCATTTTAGCAAAATTACTATTTTCTTCAGCCATCAGGTTACACAAAACTATAGTAAACTTTATGATCTACTTTACACAAAACCAAAGCCCCGATTTTAACAAATATAGATAAAATTTAAACAATTTAAAAAAAAATGTATCGTGGAGAAAATGAAAAGTGTAGATTTATAAAGCCGGGATATTTCAATTTCACGGATTAGGCACTTAAAGAAATATCTTCACCTTTCTTTGAGCCACCAGCCTTCACCCAAGTTTTACACGAATGTAGTGAAGCAGACAATGTGGCAACTCAAAATTGTGATGGTTTGAGATAATTATGACGGTAAAAGAAAAAGCAACACAAGGTTCCTTACCCTCGTTTTTTTTTCACATGGGTTCGGATGAGGCTTCAACTGTTGCCGACCTGAGGAGCTATAGGGACTTGAGCTTTCCAAAACTCAATTTCTAAAGGCACTGAGCAGTGTTTGGCTTTCACACGAATGCGATAGTAAGTTATATGAAGTTGACAAAGCAAGCAAGCAAAGCAAAGCATGATGCCCCGCGCGTCCGCCCGCGACCACGCCCCGCGTCCGACTCCCGACCGCCGCGTGACCCTGCGTGACCCCGCGCGCCCGGCGGTCACGTGACCTCATAGGCGTAGGAACAGGGGGGGCCGGGGGGGCCATGGCCCCCCCACTTTCGGAGGTGGGGGGGCCAGCAATGTTAACTGGCCCCCCCACTTTTTGCTGACTTGTGCCTGTCTGTACCTAGGTACCAGTGCTACCACCCGGTAACTTGACAACAATTCAGCTTGCCCTTTAATGAAGATTCCCTTTTGTTTCTACAGCGTTATTGACCGCAATTTCCTTCACTCAATGAAGGAAACCATATCAGAGACAAGACTGTGGGTCCTGGTGACAGCATTTTGTTGAATACGAGGCACGGGACAGCGAGCACTGAAAAGGTATAAGACAATACTAGCACGGTGCAGGAGAATGCGTATACAAACGACCAACGCTTGACCGGATCTGCTTGGGGTCGGCATAGTTCGTCAAAGGCGTACTAGCTGGGGGCCAGGGTGACCATGCCCCCGCCTCGGCTCAAACAGGCTGGAGGCCAGCAATGTCTGTATCTGCCCTTCCCTTCCACTTTTAGTGCAGTGGCGGTCGCAGAGGGGGGATCAGGGCCATGCCCTTCCCCCCTCCAAAGGCTAATCAGGGGGCCATCATATCATTTGCCCCCCCCCCCCCCAAAAAAAACAACCAATGGGCCCCCATGGGCGTATGGGGCTCTGGCCATTATTCGATTGTCACGAGGCTCAAGAATCCCACGCTAGCTATTAACAGCTCCCAAGCCAGTCTTTGAGGGTCCTACACTGATCTTGGAGGGCACTTCAGTGGCGGTCAAGCGCCGACATTGACCGCTGAGAACCCACATTGACCTCATTTGAGGGCCCCTAAACCGGCCTCAAGGGCCCAGTCGGCGTCTGAGGGCCTCACACCGGCCTCTGGTGGCCTCATTTCTGTCTCTGGGGTCCCAAGACTAACCTTTAGGTGCCTCTGAGGGTCCTGCACTGAATTCTGATTTCTGAAGACCCGATGCCGGCCTCTAAGGTCCGCATCGGCCTCTGAGGGTCCATCTTGGCCTTAGAGGTCCAACACCGGCCCATGCCGGTCTTTTAGGGCCTCACACTGACCTCTAAGGGCCCATGCTGGCCTGTAAGGACCCGTCATTAGCCTATGAGGGCATTGTACGGGATTCTGAAGACCTGATGCCAGCCTCTGAGGCCCATCTTGATTTTTGAGGGCCTTCTGCTGGCCTCTGGGGTCCAACACCGGCCCATGCCGGCATTTTAGGGTCCCACACTGACCTCTGAGGGTCCATGCTGTCCTGTAAGGGCCCACATTAGCCTCTGATGGCCCAAGTCGGCATCTAAATGTCTCATCCTGCCCTTTGCAGGCCCTGTACTGGTCTCTGAGGGCCTCAACCCTCACCGGCCGATGGGGGGGGGGGCGGGTGCCGCCCCTCCATAGTTTTTTTTTTTCGCGATAGCTCCGAACACGCCGGTGATAAAGAGCTGAAGCTTTGCATACCTGACCTTTGAATCAAGCCGGATCTTTTGACACCAACCGCATTTTCGGGTCAGATCAGGTCACTGACCCATGTGGTCATAAGTGAACCTCTGCACGGTCTTCAGATGTCGCAACTTCGCAACGCCCTCACTGCCAGAGAAGATTTCACAGGGAAATGAACCTTGGAGGACCTAGTATCCATTAGGAGTCTCACAACTTGTACATCTCGGATTTTTCCTAAGGTCATTTTCGTGACCTCACCATTAGGTATAAGTCAATGGGGATAAAATGAAAACTTTTTTCTGGCGTCGTAAACGATCTTCAACTATCTCAAGCACACTGAATCTTTCATACACTCCTTGCAAGGTTCGATGCGTCACTTTTGCAATGTTGACCTTGCGCGACGTCATTTATAAAGTTATAAGGGTCATATAAGTTTGTCGTCAATAACTACCGATCAAATTGAGCTAGCGAGTCGGGGAAGCCATAAATGGACTCAGGAAGACCTGCCGAATCGAATGATATGCGACATGACCTCCTTCGACCAATTTCGTGACCTGGGGGCGCTGACCTGACCGTGACCCGTGGTCAACACCCTCAGTTTACCTCGCCCAAACAAAAAGTACATCATTCGACGCGCCTGAGAGAGGCGAACACGATGCTGGCAAAATCGCGGCTCTGCGGCCGTTTTTTGCGAACTTATTCACCAAAAACGGAACCGTGCCTTGAGGCACTTGACCTGATCTCAGAGGTCACCGGTTGACCTAGAACCTTAAAATCGGGTATCGATCTCTGCGTCTTGTAACGGCGCACACGCTCGCTTTTCCGTGACGCGCTAGCTCAACCTGGAGCGCAACGGCGAGGGGGGTCGTACCCGCCCCCCGCCCCCTCGGCCGGCGCGTATGTAGAAAACCTATAGGTCCGGTCCGGCGAGGGTTAAACTGGCCTCTGATGCCCCAGACCGACCTCTAAAAGTCCCACACCGGCCTCTGATAGTCAATCAGCCCAGTTGCAGTGATCGCTGATATAAAACCTCTTAAAAACGTTATAGGTCTGGCTGAGCCTAGCTGGGCCGTTTATGCTGATTTTTATAGGTAGGTATATTGAAAAGACTCGCTTTGCACGTTTCACGCTTGCTCGTAATGAAAAAGTTGCTGGATGCCTCTGGAATTTGCATGGGTGCCAACGGCTGCGGAGGACAGGGGAACGCGTCCATCAGTTTAAGTTGATGGACGGGAGTCTCCCTGAAATTCTAACCAATTTTGTTTTTGTTTTTGTCTCGATTTTTTTTTTTATCTCTGATCATGTTTGCGAAAACAAAGTGGCCGAAATCCGAGGAGAAATCGGATTTTGGGGGTAGGTTAGGTTTTGGACCTCTGGGACCTTGGCCCCCCCACTTTCGAAAACGTTCCTACGCCTATGCGTGACCTACCGGCCGGGACTGCAAACGGCCTTCACCACCATTCTTGTATGACGTCATATCCTGCTGAGGTGCTGATTGGTCGGAATTAGATACCTGAAGGTAATTATCTGCCGTAGTTATTTTTGTTTCATTGTTTTGCGTGTTTTCTTATATGAAATGTAATTAAAAAATTTGTCATATTTTAATCACCATTAAAACATAACTGAATAGGTATAAAAGAGAACTCGATATCTACTTTCCTTGTTTTTAAGAATTCCGGAATTAGATACCCGAGGGAGCAAAGAGGGAGCAAGTTGCCACGCTGATTTAATGCCTCATAGTCGAAAGGTGGGCTACTAGAACCGAAAATTGCTGTGTTTGTAAATAAATAAGTGATTTGAGGGCAAAAAATGCCCGGATTTAAACTTCTAAAATTATTTTGAACATAAAATATTTCAGTTTGAGGGATGTTGAGGCCTCTAAGGGTAGGTACTTTTTAGGTATCAAATAAGTTCCTCTGCGAAAGTTCCGTCGTGAAAACGGCCTATGTGAATATTATTTCCTCTTCATTTATTGTATATAAGAAATCAGAATGCATCTGGGTGATTGAGAATGACTATAAGCATCCACCCCGCCACCAAACTCATCTGCTTTTACTACTGTTTTTATTTTACAATTGTGCCGTCCAACAAATCGCAGAGGATGTTGACCAACTTCACAGGCATTCACTCACTCCTTACACTTTACTGAGTCATGTCCAAAGGACGCTGGCTGTTTGGTCAATTCATCGGATATGACCAATGTCATGAACATGTCAGTGAAAAATTAATATGATAAAATACGCTCAGATCACACCAACATTTCTGTCCTGAAGAACGTCCAAGAAACGTTCCATGAGCGCAAAAACCCTCCACGTGTGACTCTTCTGCCAACATAAAAGCTCCCGAGAACAGCCATTAAAATTGATCACCATTTCCGAAAAGCACGCATCCTGTCGCGTGACTCGAGTATCTCAGAGGCCTCCACAACGCCGGCTGGGCAGGGTCTCAACAGGCGTCACTGCCGCCTACGGAGCCTTTTCCGCGAACGGGCTCTGTCGTGTGGCGGACGCGACTCGTGCAGACCGCTGTCCGGTGGGCGCCGCTCATGGCTTCGGCGGCATAATACCGCCGGCTGGACCCCCGAAAACCGGCCGCTGGCCTCGAGAGGTCAGGTCGGGTTCGCGGTCAGCGTCTGGCCGCCTGGTGCAGGTGCCGGCTCGGCGGCGGAACGGCCGGACGGGCGCGACCGGCCAGCCATGGACACTGAAGGACACACACGCAGAAAAGGCGGGAGGGATCCAGAGGCGCGCGACTGCGCAGCCAGGCGCACCATGTGCGCCGTGATGGGAGCTGGGGCTTATCTTGTATTTTTTTCGTGTGTGAATTATATGGTGGAAGGATGTGCACAGTTATCCGTTTGTTCAGTACTTTCATTCTCGCCAAGGTGTTCACTGTTCATGGCAACGACTTTGATCATTGTGCTGTAAAATCCATTAACATGATTGACCTATATGCATTATCACCACACAGATACAAAGCGATTAGGACGTTTTTTTATAACCATGTGCGGCGGATTTTCTTTGGAATTGAGACTGGAACGGTTCATGCGCTTAGCATCTGATGGTCAATTGCGAGTGGTAAGCATGATGACTCCAGATAAATCCATAACCACCAAGCTGCAAGGCATCGTCGCTTCAGGCCTTTCATACTGGAGATTCAATCGCTTATTGTTCATCAGAAAAGCATAAGAACGCGTAAATAAAATGTTGTTGCATAGTAATGTTTACCTTTGCAGGCAAGGAAACCTATTATCATTATCACTTGAACTCAAAACTAATATGAGGCTTGACGGGGTAGGCATTTGAGGCATTAGGAGACAATGAGTAAAACAACCGGCACTACGGTTAACCCGTGCGGCGCCGGGAGGTGGGGGTAAATATTATCCCCCTTCCGGACTTTTGCGAAAGCTCATGAACCGCGCAAGCTATTAACATGAAACCTTCAGTAGCTGCTTTTGCACCATGGTGCAAATTGCAATTTGACACATGCCGTCAAAACTTTGGCGAAATTCGTTGGCAATTTCGGAAAAAATGACAGTTTTATGACATCACTACACGCGATTTTCGGGCCAAACTTAAGCCTGAAACAGACTCTTCCCGCAGTCAGGAAATCGCATGCGAGAGCCTATTCAAATACATGGAAGCACGCTCGCATCAATCGCACGCACCTCCCGCAAGCGATTGATGCGAGAAGAATTACAATGTATTTGAATAGGCTCTCGCATGCGATTTCCTGAACGCGGAAAGAGTCTGTTTCAGCCTTTAGGCCAAACTTCAAACAGCCACTTTTCCTTCATTTCATAAGCAATTTTAAATTTAGCCCGCACCCTAGTAGGGGGCTATTATTTGCTCCCCCCTCCAGACTTTTCGATATATCTCCAGAACCTCACCAAACTTCAAGTTCCCTCCCGGGCGCCAATTTTACACTTTGTGACCAAAATTTCCCAACAGCTATGATAGGTTGGCCGAAATGATGTCAGAGTGATGTCATGTTCTGCCGTTTTCCATCCAAAAAAGGTTTCGCGGGAAGAGCTATCAGGCCTTTAGCTTTAAAGATACAGAAAAATGATTAAAACATAAAAGCTGTAGAATTGACAGGGCTACGGAAATATTACCAAGTTTAATTGGTATTATTCATCCATGGTATTATAATGCTGCAAATGAATGACCCTGCCTTCTGCTTTGCCCCAGCATCCTATAGTTGTTGGGTCTGAATTTCGGCGGGAGCATCGTCAGCCACCTGCAACAGTCCTTTTCTAATCTACTAGACTTTATAATGTTTTTTGTCGTGAAACTATTCTCCCAGAATCCATTAAATCTGTCAAGCCCGACCCAGCAATTCACTAGTTACTCAAAAAGCCGTGCGTCCGTTGACCATAACAGCTTTGTAATCAGATATCCGGAAGTTGTTAGCGTACCTGCACGGGATGGCAACGACTTCATCAATACCATTGGTGATTAACGGAATACATAAATCGCCAGCTGGCCTTGAAAGCGCTGTTACTGAGATGTCAGCGGCAATGGCCAACCAGTGGTCATTGACACTTCTTAGGGTGTTCAACTCGCCATTTTATTGGACAGAATAAGCGTTGATGATACATTAGTTAAGAAGATAGGAAAAAAAAATACTTCCCAGTTCCCACCACTTTTTACACAGGGACTAGCTCTACCGAATCAGGTACGATAGTCTAACCGCTGGCATGTGTTCAAGGAAGCAAAGCCGAATCGGGGATCCCCAATCCCCGAATTCCCAATGTTATCGCATCAATCCGAACCACACCCACAACCGTGCAGTTGCAACGAGCTCGGTACTGTCTGTAATCCTCGCGGTTGATTGCTGGAAGTGATGAGATCACCATTGACGCTCTCAGAAACACAGTGCATCTGACATTGGATGTGCCGCGGCAGTGCCAACAGACGCCGGCTGCATGTTGATCTGCTGTGATAAACAATGCCATCATATTATTTTTGTTTAGTCATGGTGATGAGCCCTCGCCAGCAAGGCCCTAATTCATCAGCAAAATGGCCGGTGGGGGGGGGATACGAGCCCCCTGGCAATCGACTCGTATGGCAATTAGAAACACCAAATTTAACCCGCCCATGACTGGGGTATTTTCTATAACGCGAGTGACTGACGGGGGGGGGGGGCTCTCCAGAGTCCCATCCTATCTCTAAAACTACTGGGTTGATCGTCAAAATTCAAACAGTGTCTGATAGCCCTGGAAAAACTGTCGAGCGAAACCTATTTTCATTGTTCTCGAGGTCACCGATGACGTCACAGGTCATGTCAAAGTAAAATTTGTCAGTATTTTTGCTTGTTCACAATTTAGGCTCTAACCGCCGGCTGACAAGTCCGATCAGGCTCAATTTTGGTTTACGCACTCCTTGATATATGCCTTAAGTGAAAAATTTGAAGTAAAAGTTCGGTACCCTCAGGGTACCTAAAGCCGTTGGCAGTGAATTAACACGGCCTTAACCCGCGAGTTGCTGGGGGGGGGGGGCGTTAAACGCCCCCACTTTTTCACCGGGCCATAGCATAAAAACGGCGCGCCGCAGGCGCGCCAAATTTTGGGTACCTGTAGGGAATTGATTGAAGTTTATTGTGACAAAGTTTGAAAAAAATCGGTCGGAAAATTTTTGAGATATCGAGGTTTTAGTGACGTCATGATTTCTGAGTTTTCGACCAAAAACGGCATATGTTCAAAAAATCATATAAAATCACAGAATAGACATACAGACATGCCGTAAACGCCATTAGACTGCCAATACCATGATCAATCAAATGGCTATCTTCGATTATTGATTATCGTTCCGCATTTTCCATAATCTTGAACTGAATCTTGACAATTTCTCGTGACTACTTCACGGCCATGATACATGAATTTCTTAAATTGAACTTTTTGAGCCAAACACGTACACATATGATAAAATGAATAACACCATCGTGTTCTACGCCCCAAATTACCCATAAAACATGTGTCACTGGCTGCGAATATCAGTTTTGATTTTCGGGGATACGTGCCTACCCGGTTGACCTGACCTTGACCCTGACCTATGCTTGACTGACCCCTACATGGAGCTGACACTCTTGTAGGCCTTATATGATGGATTGTGCACCGTTTTGACAGAGTTTATGACGAGAGGCGCCCATTGCGAAGTCCTGAAGTCCATGCTACTGAAAGCCCGATTTCAGGTGTTTGACCTGACCTTGACCCGACCTGTGACCTCAAAATTCAATTTCAAAGTACTCATCTGAAGCGTCTCGTCGCGCTCTTTCGTTTGCCGCCTCGTGCGTTTCGCTGCGCCTATTGGTTCTCGAGTTATCGGCTGGGGGCGTTTAACGCCCCCCCCCCCCCAGCAAACGGTGGGTGGCGAAATACCCCAGCAACTGCTGGGTTAAAGGCCGTGTTACACTGCCGAATTTTGGCCACGACCCTGTCGCCGAATCACGTCGTGTAGGAAATCGGCGAACAGTTCACCGACAGAGGCGAACAGTTCGCCGACAGAGCCCGATTTGCAGACAACGGGTGGGGGCCCCCTTATCTTGCGCAGGTCGAAGCTGATCCATGATTCGGAGCACATCGCGAATGAATGGCGAATCTGTTGCGAATAGTCGGTGATACCTTGGCAACAAGTCGGCGCACGTAGCGACATGTCGGCGGCGACTCGGCGAGTGTTTGGCGGTCATGTTCGTTTATTATAAGTTCGGCGAACGGCCACGAAATTTTCATTTTTCATGAAATATTCGTGGCGGTCGTGACGAATCGTAAAAGTCGCGCGGTGGACACCGACTGGTCTGCGAAATGCCAAGACCGTGGAAGAAAGATCCCGAATCGGTCCGCGACATAGGATGACTTGCATATTCGTGCACATTCGTGTACCAAAATTCGGCAGTGTAAGGGCTTTAGGTACCCTGAGGGTACCGAACTTTTACTTCAAATTTTTTCAGGTCAAGGCCAGGTCATCCTAGGTCACGGAAATAATTACACTGCCAAAATTCGGCAGTGTAACACGGCCTTTAAGGCCGTGTTACACTGCCGAATTTTGGTCACGACCCTGTCGCCGAATCACGTCGTGTAGGAAATCGGCGAACAGTTCAACGACAGAGGCGAACAGTTCGCCGACAGAGCCCGATTTGCAGAAAACGGGTGGGGGCCCCCCTAATCGTGCGCGGGTCAAAGCTGATCCATGATTCGGCGAACATCGCGAATGAATGGCGAATCTGTTGCGAATAGTCGGCGATACCTTGGCAACAAGTCGGCGCACGCAGCGACATGTCGGCGGCGACTCGGCAACTGTTTGGCGATCATGTTCGTTTATTATAAGTTCGGCGAACGGCCACGAAATTTTCATTTTTCATGAAATATTCGTGGTGGTCGTGACGAACCGTAAAAGTCGCGCGGTGGACACCGACTGGTCTGCGAAATGCCAAGACATTGGAGGAAAGATCCCGAATCGGTCCGCGACATAGGATGACTTGCATATTCGTGCACATTCGTGTACCAAAATTCGGCAGTGTAACAAGGGCTTTAGGTACCCTGAGGGTACCGAACTTTTACTTCAAATTTTTTTCAGGTCAAGGCCAGGTCATCCTAGGTCACGGAAATTCAGATGCAGTTTGAGCTCATGAACACGATGGTGCCATTTATATTGCTGTACGATGTCAAAAACGTACTGAAAAATGGTTTTGAAAAATATATAATTGTATTTTTTTATAATAATGCAAATTCGCGCAGGTTAATATTCTTGTTTGATAGAGCAATATACAAAAACTATTTGCAACAGATACGCTCAGGATCAAAAGTCACTAGTTCACCTTTCACACTATTCACAGGATCATGAGTCCGGTGTTCGTGTAGATTAAAATAAGAAATGTGACTCAGGCTTGCAGTGCGTTCAACTATTCTGTAGGTATGCGATTTTCAAGCCCACCACACTCGCTATTTCCCAGCTGTAATCCGGTAAATGCCCAACCTTTGGACACCGATTAGTCCTCATCCGTCGTTCTTTGAATAGTAAATCCACTTGTCCTGAGTCGAGAAGTGCTGCCGCGCGGAGACAACTGGACACTGCCTGACAGCATTGCCACACCGCCCGGCGCGGGGTGGTGTTCCTCCCCCTCTACCCCTCCCTCCCGTCCAGCCCCCACCCGTCCTGCGGAGAACGTCCTTGACACGGAGGATCGGGCAGCAGCGGCCAGACGATCCCGAGATGAACGGCCTTGACCCAATCTCCGACAGTGGGATTCTCCACTGATCAGCATGAGGCTGGACAATCGACTCCAGCCACCGTCCTGGTCATGCATGAGAAACAATGTAGGGCATGGACCGAACCGTCAAGTGAATTGATCGTCAAGATCTGCTGCGAGCGATGGCTCATGTTGGGATAGTAATGTAATATGAATTCAACTGTTAATGGAACCGGGTGCTCCCAAAAGGCCAGAGCTATTTCCACAAATGAGAAAGAGTGTGGAAGGGCTTTGACACCTGAAGATCGGAAGAGCTACTGGAACAATAAAAAGACACTTCTTTTTCTTTCAAAAGTCAGGTACAGATTGACCTAAAAAATCGCCACGCCTTAACCGGCGCATGACTGGGATATTTTCCATAATGCAAGTGGCTAGGGGGGGGGGGGCTCTCCAGAGCCATCCCCCCATCCTATCTCCGCAACTACTGGGTCGATCGTCAAAATTCAAACGACGTCTGATAGCCCAAGAAAAAACTGTCGAGAGATACCTATTTTCATTGGCCTTGAGGTCACCGATGACATCACAAGGCAGGTCAAAGTAAAAATTATCAGCATTTTTACTTGTTCACAATTTAGGATCTGCCCGCCGGCTGACAAGTCCGATCAGGCTCACATTTGCTTTACGCACTCCTTGGTATATGCCTTAGATACCCTGAGGGTACCGAAATTTTACTTCGAATTTTTCAGGTCAAGGCCAGGTAATCCTAGGTCACGAGGATTGTATATCATGTATCGGTCATGTGACGCATGTTTTATGGGCCATTTTACTCATAGTTATCGAAAACAATGTCGTCTGTGTCATTTGAGGTCATTTTTGGCTGAATTTACCGGAGGTCAGGTCACTTTCAGGTCAGAAAAGATCAAAGTTTGAAAATGATTTTTTTTAACAAAAAGGTGCCTATCAAAAGAAGTTTGAGCACAAGAACACGTCAGTGCCATTGATATTGCTGTACGATGTCAAAAACGTACTTAAAAATGGTTTTGAAGACTATATGATTGTAAAAGTTTGACAATTATGAAAATAACTTGGCTATTTTTGAAGATATCGGGCTAAAACTTGCTAGAACAGTTCATCATCGTGTGTTCGATCATATATACTCATTTCGGTTTTTGTAAATGAAAAAAAAATGTTTTTAATAAATCGATAAATATATTTTTGTAAATTCAAATACATATTTTTTTCTTCAAAATATCCAATTTGGACAATCGGGATAGCAGTTCCCTAGCTACGTTAATTTGTGGTCCACTTATGCAAAGAAATTGGATCTAGCTTTAAAATTGAGCTCTTGAGAGCGTTAGCCGTATGTAATTCAACATTTTGCATCAAAATCGGCCGACATGACGTCATTCTGACGTCATTTTCGGCCAAACTTTGGTAGCTAGAAAGTTGAAATTTAAACACAAGGTGTCAAAATGATGCTGCTGAGAGTACCGTAATTATCGTGTTGATCCGTCATGTCAAAAATATCTTCACGTTTTAGAAGATATTGCCGAAAAACGGGAGGGGGGGGGGCTCTGTAATGGTAGAAAATTGGCTGGTTAAACGTGCTTTCAGACCTTTCGATGGTTTAGCTCCATAATGAAATAAGTACAGCTTTCTCTGGTATACTTGGAATACCTTATGATGAATCTAGCCGTGAGTTGTTAGCTTTGGGAAGGTAGTAAAGGGTTGGTTATAGGTATCGCATGTCAATAGAAATAAATCATCGTTCAACCAAACAATTTTCATCCATCCCTTACCGCCTCTCTCAGACCACTGTAACATGTCTGTGCTCTATGATTGATGCACCTCCAGGTCGTCCGCACTATAAGAAATACATGGCCATGACCGATGCCAATCATTCGGTCATCCTCCGTCGAATTAATCCGGCATCACTTATTGCACAGGCGGCCACAAAAACTAACAGAGCTAATGGATCTGCTCATCAGCCAGAGGCGCCTGGGTTGAGACCACGTCAACCGGATGGGGGCCCTGCTTACCAATACACACGCCGTGACCGCATTGTAGCGGTCAGCGTGTCAAGGCCACGCGCCGGCCACGGGCACTGAGTCAAAGTCAGCTCGCTCACAACTGGGACATCGCAGCCGATCGTCGACCGACTCACGGCAGGCCTCCCCGGCCCCCCGGTCCCGGCCCCGGCGGCCTGCGACGCTGTCGTCTGAGAATGGAGGTGATAGTATTCTGACGACAGAAATGAGGACAGGGGGACACCCCTGTCGAACCGCTGCACACTGGTCGGAAACGCTCCAGCGAGAGGCCAGCGGCCTTTCCGCAAAAGTTTTTTGCTTGTTATTCCACAACTAGTGAAGCAAACTTCATAAAAATTTGCATACCTTCTCTGTCATATGTAAGCTATCATTTGGATGTCAAGCACTAAATATATGACGTGAATCTGTTAAGTTATGACGTCATAATTGAGCATAATACAGGATCTAGCACCACTTTAAGTCAACAAGGGAAATTGGGAGCTGCTATTCGGGCACCGGGAATGGTTTCATGCACTCCTTGCAAGTTCCAGTGCTTGACTTTAGCATTGTTGACTTTGCGTGACGTCATTTATGACGTCACTAAGGCCATATAAGTTTTTCGTCAATAACTCCTGATCAGATGGAGCTAGAGAGTCGGGAAAGCCACCATTGGACTAAGGAAGCCGGTCCGGTCTTAAGCCGGTCCCGTAGCTCAGTTGGTAGAGCGTTGGACTCCGCGTGGTGAGAGCACGCGTTCCCGGTTATAACAGTCCGGGTTCGAAGCGCGACGGGCGCTTGGCATTTATGGGCCTCCTGACAGGTATGGTTGCGGTTGGTGGCAGGCCGTAGCCAGGCGAAGTCAGTGAGGGGACCGGCCGTGCGCGGCTTTGTGCGCACGTTAACCCGCGCCCGGCTGGGGGTCCTGGATTTCCACACCCTGCTGGGGGGGGGGTGTTTGAACACCCCCCCCCCTTGTAACTCGGCTCCTGGGCCACGTAGCGATACGCGGAAGGCGGCGTTCGAAAGAGCGTCAAAAATAATGACGAAATTACTTCGGTCAATTTTTTGGTCAGGTCAAAGGTCAGGTCACCAGAGGTCATTGAAGGCAAAATTTCGCCGATTTCCAGGTCGAATGTCGAAAATTTCCAAGAAGCCAACGCATAACTCGGGAACCAATAGAGCTACAGCGCCGCGGAAAAGCGCATTCGATAGCCCTATTAACGCCCTTTCTGAGTAATTCTCTCAGATTTGACCTAACGTCAACGGTTTTGCCTGCAGGGGGCAAAAACTGCAAAAATAGCCGATTTTTTTTTTTCGGAAACAGTTTTTCTGCAATAACTTTTGACTCAAGCCTTGTACGAGCTTACTTTTACCGGCATCGTGTTCCTCTCGTCAAGACGCATCGAATGAACTATAACTTGACCTTGAAAGGTCAACTTGAAAATTTGACCTCAGGTCAAGGTCATGACCTGACTGGAAAGGGTCGTGTTGCATAACAGTCGATCCGTATCGTCGAGCTGAACACATCTAAGGCGTTTTCATCGCTCTAGCATGCCTCTATCAAAAGTTATTTGCGAAAAACTGTTAGATACCATTCGTGACCTAAGATGACCTCAGGGCATAAACAAGGGTCACGGACACCATTTTCATGTTCTGTGTGACTAAACCACTTGTAATTCGGTGTTTGGGAGTGTTAATAATGTCTTTCGTCCAAAAGAGGCGCATTTCCATTTTCTCCCATTGACTTATAATGGAGAGGTCGCAAAATTGACCTGACCTTAGGTCATCGATATCAAAATTCTGAGATATAAATTTTGTACATGCTATTGCTCTTAGCAATCGCTGAAAGTTTCAAAGCGATCGGTCACTCGGTGTAGCTATGACAGACATTGAAACTTTGTATGAGGTGAGGTCACTTAAAGGGACCTGGTGACCTGACCTTGAATGACCTTGGTCTGAAATTTTCACAACATGTGTAGAATTGATGTATGATAAGGTATGCCAAAAACGGCGGCGCTCCGCGCCGCCGTTTTTGAGATATTCGCGAAAAACCACAAGAGGGGTGTATAAACACCCCCCCCCCCCCCAGCAGGGCGCGGGTTAAACTTTGGACTCTAAATTCTGCCATAGAACTGGAATTGCGCGATCGGAGGGTAGAGGGTAGGGTCACCGCAACAAGCTTCGCTTAGCGGTGGCTCTGTCCTTGTGGATCCTTCCCATCAAAAGGTTCGGACTAAATTTATAAAAAAAGGAAGACCTGCCGAATCGAATGATATGCCCTCCTTCAACCATTTTCGTGACCTGAGGGGCTCCGACCTGACCTTGACCCGAGGTTAACACCTTAACCCTATTCCTGGCGGGGGGGGGGCTTTAAGGCCCCCCTTCGGGTTTTTCTTGTGCCATTGCCAAACGCCGCAAGACTGAAAGCTCATACTCGGTGACTTTTTCTAAACATTCATTGCGCACATTTTGACAAAAAAAAGTTGCCGGGTCAGGTCAGGTCAGGTCACCAGAGGCGGCTTGGTGACCCCACCTCAGAAAAGTTTGCAATCACGCCAGAGCTAGAGTTTTTGGCCGATCAAGTTCTTCTCTTCAGGTTTTAGTTAGGGTACCAGTATGTGCAATTTGTATATCTCAGAATTCTCATATCTGTGACCTGAGGTCAGGCCAGACTCGTGACCTTTACATTGCAAGCCTATGGGAAAATATTGAAACGCCTCCTGCTTCGTGTAAAACGAGTCAAAACCACCCAATTCTGTCAGTATTATGGAAGATTATCTCATCAGTGATGATCCTGGTGCCGCTAATTGACAGGGGCACCGGCAAAGGTCATCTGAGGTCATGTGACGTCATAAATCGCTTTTCTGTCAATAAATCACGACATGATGGCGCTAAAGACTTGTAAGTGGTACCAACCTGCTCGCCTGGTCAAGGCGCATCGTTAAGTATGCAGCATGACCATACCCCACAACCTCATTGATGAATGACCTGACCTTGACCTCAGGTCAAATTTCAAATTGACCTGTGAAGGTCATCACATACTTATTTCGCATCGCCTCGGCGGAGCATCAAAAATGTATTGGTTTTATGTCTCTATGTTTCTTAGTTTAAAAGTTATATAGGTAACTAATTCCAAAACATTTTATCGTTGATGACCTCTGGTGACCTCAATATTGACCTGACCTGAAATTTTTTATGTAAAAGTTGTAGATCTTTAAACGACCTATCAAATGCCGTTTGCCGTTTGTCGCTGCGATGTGTAGTTTTTTAGATCTGAAGGGGGGGGGGGGCCGAATCGGCCCCCCGCCAGTTTCTTTTCCCAGCGGAGCCCGCCAGGAATAGGGTTAAGTTGACTTCACCCGAACACCAAGTATAGCATTCAACGCGCCTGAGCTAGACAAACACGATGATGCCAAAATCGCGGCAGTGCGACCATTTTTGGCAAAGTAATTAACCTAAAACCGAGCCCGTGCCTTGTGGCACTTACCTGACCTAAGAGGTCACTGGCTGACCTAAGACCTTAAAATCGGGTAGTACCTAATTTTTGCGTCTTATAACGGCACACAAACTTGTTTTTTCCGCGAGGCTCTAGCTCAATTAGACGCGAAACGGCGAGGGACTTGTACCAACCCTCCCCGGTCAATATAGAAAACCAATCGGTCCGGCCAGGGTTAAATACCGGAATTGTGATCTAATGTAAAAAGACGGCCCAAGGTAACCCGACGTCAGTGACAGGTGTCCTATATTTGCAGCGTCTTATATTCACGAAGGTTTCAATTTCCACTTTCTTCAGCCGAGTGATGGTTGTCAATAGCAAGGCTCTCTAAATGCAAGCCGTAATCGCCACGCAATATGTGGAAGGCTTTTGATGTCAATACATACATAAATGCATACATAAAACGCGCTTTTCACAAAATTCATGAACTCAAGCGCATCTGTTTTTAATGACCAGTCAACTACGCATGGATGCGTGCAGGCCACACAGGTCAGCGTAAGCCGGGCGCGGCGGCCGAGCCGAAACTGGGGCGGGGCGGGCGGTAGTTGGGTAGGAAGAGCGGCTCCTGCAAATTTTGCGCAAATATGCGCAGTTAGCTTTTATGTTGCCCTGGTGTAAATTTAAATCCTACTTCATCTCACAAAAAATCAGAGTGGAACTAGATGGGACTACCTGTTGTTTCCTTACCTAAACTTTGCAGTTATATTCCAGAATCACTGTAGGAGAGCCTTCATAAAAAAGCTATAGTACATCTTAGTTAGGGAAAAAGTATACCAAAAATTTTGCACTGACCAGTCGGCAACTTCATAACGAACATTTTGATGCATAATATGTGGGATTTCAATTTGGTGTCTATCAGCAATAAGACTCTGAATATCCGGCTCAAGAAACCTCTTGCTCCGCGTCAGTTTCCGAGTTCTAGGATACCCCATCTTCGGGGGCTGATTACAGCTATTTTTGGTCACCCGGATTAGTTTTTTTGGCTTAAGTATAATAATTTGATCAATTTCAAATCGATCTATATAAAAAATAATCCGAAACTCCGGAATCGCCCGTGGCCTCTCGTGAGGGCGTTTCCGACCAGTGTGCGCTGGGGCCCTTTTGACTCACCCTCCCTACCTGTGTGTGTGGGGGGAGGGCGGGGGGAGGGCTGGTGAGTGTGACGTAACTTTGTTTTCTGCGTCCCCGGGTCAAGGCTAGTCTGCTCATCCCCGATGCAGAGATTGCTGAGGTGACAAAGGGGTACCTGGACGGCGCGCCTGCTCGGTGGCTAGACGACAGGCGAAAAACGTTCCAACCACCGCCATAGGCTACAAACACCTCACAAGTACATCTAGCTCCCTCTGTCTGTAACAATGAGTGTGTTTAAACTAAAGCAAGTAACCATGAAATAGCATTGGCGAATTATGAGACCTACATTCGACACTGCGCCGATGCATTCCAGCACTCCCATCAGCGCTGACGCAACATAAGCGTTCGTCTTACTGCATGAGTCCTCCCCTGGGACTGCAACTCTCATTGGACCGAGAGGACCGTCTCGAAATGAGGGCAGGACAGGGCGCCTCTCCGCCAGTGACCTACTAACGCCCCCCTGACTCACAAACAACGCGGTCGACCCCACAGACGACACCCCTCGTTGTTAAGTAACAGTGCAGCGTCAATGGAGGACAAGGCCGGGGGTAAAAACCAGGGGATGGATGTCACTAAAACATGAGGTTGAGCAAGGGGGATTCACTTCTTGAGGGTGCAGTAGGAATGATGAGGGTGGCACGTGATAAAGGAAAAGCAGAGCTCAATGGGAGGGGAGTTCTAGTCTGAATTATGCGCTGTCCTGACTCCTGAGTGTGGCCTTCAAGAGACCATGATGTAACTGACACATCTTGTCCATGCAGCACTGGTAGCTTTACTCTTCGATCGAGTTGGTGGTGGCTACTTGTTCATAATACCTATTCATTGCCAATTACGGCTGTTCGATTCAAGCTACTCAAACTCAAATGAGATTCTGACTGCGAAGATGACTTTGGTTTTAAAAAGGGACATTATTCTTGCAATTTTTTTTGTTGAAGTTCTAAATTCTTTTTCACAACCTAGATATTTACTTCTTCTGTTTTGAATAATGAATATGCTATTGAGCTGCTGAACAAAGCGTCAAGATCTTCGATGCTCTTCACTTTCAATGTTGTTTTTTCCTCTGCCGTTAGAGTTACCTCAGTGAAACCCGAGGCAAATGCGTCTGTAAGTAAAAGGAATTGTTTCTTCTTTTTTAAAGCAATGAACAAGCGTCGATATTTTTGTATAAAAATAAATTTTCATTTCAGTGTAAATTTTCATTTCAGGTGTTTATGCTTTAGTTGCACTTAAAGCATAAACACCGATAAGCTAGCTTACCTTGCTGGTAAGTGTGTATTTAATATGAGTTGGCACATTTTACATATTTGTTGACAGCATAAACAATTTCTAATTTGATAAACGACAAAAAATAACTTGAAAAAAGATACAACTATGTTTGCTTTTGCTATGCATGATGTCGTGTGTTTCACAATACTCATACTCCACTTATCTACTTAGAGCCAAGCTGGATGCCACCAGGTGCGTCTACGAGCACCAAGCTAAACGTGGCCCTATCGAGCCGAAAGGATGGAGGAATAGTAAGAAGGAGAGAGAGTGAACGCTCGCGCGCACGCGGCGTCCACTCACGTGTCGAGCCATGGCGGGCCACGTGAGCTGTCCCTACTCGGCGCCCGCCTTCCCAGTATTGTTGCGAGCGGCAGCTCACACGGCGGCACAGGTGAAACGATGCGCCACTCTGCAGCCTGCATCCCGTCGCCGGCGTCGCAGGGGACAGCATGGTGGAAAGACGAGACGAGACGGCGCACGGAGAAACCCCATCAGCATGCGGTGCGGGGAGCAGTGGGGAAAAGGCGGCAGGAGGGTACCGGAGACAGAAATGTATGCATAGGCGATGTAATATTTTTATAATATTGACTCGACGTAAGACCATGATTTGTGTTCGTTTTTTTTTTGTTGCAAATAACGAGATTTAATGTTGTTTTCATCAGTCTTGCTTTTCTTTCAATTTCCAAATTGTTCAAACATCCAATGCGTCCCTCGATTTCATTCGTTCTGTGTTATCTTTTGGACTACGTTTGCATTTCATGATTACATTTGAACTAATGGGAAAATACTTGGCAAAAATTTTAGACCTAAAAAAGCATGGGTGCACCAAAGGCGAAAAATTTTCAGCGTTGAGTTAGTGAGTCACGTACTGATGCTAGCTTATCCGATTCAAGGCGACTCATGCGAGTACTCGTATGCAAAGCAGAGCGACATTGAAGAAACCCGTCTCTGTGGCGTTGATAGCCGGCGTCGGGGCCACCAATGACGTCAAATTAGGGGTTACGCTGAGGAAATGGTGGGTACACACAGGTGTAGGTGGACACTGATTCAGCCCTTCCTGATATAAACCTAGACGTGATGCTTATTATATCGGCGGCCTTATCGCCTGTCGGCTTTAGGTTTTATATAAGAGAATAAAAATGGGAACGTTCAGTCAAAGTATGTCCATTGTCCACGCAAAGGAAGTCAGCTTCACTTTCATGTATCGTTTTCTATTCCATTCAGCGAACTCGAAAGAAAAAAAAACATTTCAATCAGAGCTAAAACTAGCTGGTTGGGCTCAGACACGCCTGATGTATGTAACTACATAACGTATACGGCGGCGCTACGGTATATAAAACGTATACGGCGAGGTCAGAACCTTCTGTCAAGACCAGCGCCTCTTTGTTCCTGCAGACGAGTACCTGTTTCTTTTTAGTGGAAAGTTTATCCACATAATTGCACTTTTCTGATCCCCACACACATCACAATCATCCGTCCGTTCCTTATTAGGGTAAATAGTGCGTTGATTGGTTGGTTCGAGCCATCATTGCTGCCATTACTTTTTAATGGTTCCTTGGATTCCCTATACCTACCCACTTGCATGATTTTAGTGGACGAGTATGAGCTCACTCTGCAATCACTACGGCACCGTCTGTCGAAACCGAGAGCGTTCCTCCCTGGATGACCTTGAGGTGGCATCTGGCCACGCCTAAGGTGACCTGACCGGTCTCACCCCCCCCCCCCCTCCCTCGACCGGGCAGATCCTACCGGGCCGGCTGGGGGGGGGGCGGGGGGGGGGGGGGGGTCAGGAAACTACCAGCTGACTGGACGGCGCTGCCACCGGGTGACCGCTATGTAGGTCAGCCCGGGGTCAGGGTCGGTCCCAGCCCACTGTTGTCAAGCGCTGAGCCGGCCACCTCCCGTGGGAGGGGAGGGGGGAGAGCTACGCTGAGCGGATGGGTGTGACGGGGGGGGGGGGCTGCCTGAGCAGGGGGGGAGAACAGAAGAGTAATGTCGAGTAAGGTATTACTTGAAGGTGCATTTATTCGGTAATTAAATGAAAATGAGTGCCCCGAAGTTAGTTGTCTAATTGAGAAAGTGTCACACCTTGCCTTACCGAGAAACTATTATTTCGTTTATCATGGTTCAGCTTAGTTTTGATATCACTATGATGTCATATATCTTAACAAATGAGACCGACTAAAGCAGTATCAAAGGCAGGCGAAGCACGTGTTGAAAGTTTTTGCTGCACAGTGCTTAGCAGCGAACAGATTCTGTAGATGTTATACAATACAGCGCAAGCAGCTGGTAATGGTCTTCCAAAGCACGTGAGGGATGCCAACCGGCTTCAACAAGTGGGTCATTCAATATACGGGATTACATAAATGGTTAGGGAAAACCCTAATGCTCTAACGCCTGCCATATCTGAAGAACTGCGTAGCTTGAATTCACAGCTTATTTTTTTCAGCATCTTTGTAAAAGCTGTCATATTAGAACATCTATGTCTTTAACTGCTGAGTGAGCATACAGATAATCTACACCAGATTTAGTCATTTTGACTCGCCTTATGTTTCCACGTGATATTTCAAGAAACAAACTGATCACACTTTTAGTGCTTGACTGCAAATTTACCTTTTCAAGGTTGCATGTGATGCGTAGATATTTTTTGGCTTTGCTATTTTAGACAATGGCGGCTAGCCCTGACCACAATTAAAATAGGCGGTAAGTATCCCATCCATTTAACAATAAGCGAGGAACTGCCGTGAACTTATTGCAGTGACGATAGCGGCAGTGGTAATCACGCACAGTTTGACGTAATACCTGCGTCATAGATACGCGATTAGTGCCACTGATAACCGTCAGTTTTCGAGCTCTCGCACCAGACGCACTTGACACCATTTTTACAGAGCTGACACCAATTGAGCGTGCCGGCATTATACACATTTTTTTACGCACAATGTGATATCTGAGCTGCGATTGTGGGCATCATCACGCGAGCTACATTAGCGGCTATTCATACAGGCAATACTGCTGTTTTCCGCAATTGTTATAAAGTATGAGACTGGGTTATATGTGTTCTTGGGCGGCTCAGTTCACTTATATTCACTTGGAAAGATATGGAAAGATCTGCCATTCATAACAAACCGATCATTTTAAATAAAGATGACTAAACTCAGTAGAACGACAAATTTGGTGCTCTCCCCCCCCTCTCTCTCTCTCTCTCTCTCTCTCTCTCTCTCTCTCTCTCTCTCTCTCTCTCTCTCTCTCTCTCTCTTTCTCACTCTCATTCATTTTTGCTTCTTTATTGCTATGTTTGCCTTTGCCTTTTCTATCATTCTCTTCCTATCCCTTTAACCTCACCTATTATGCTGAAACAATAAACTCGTCCATCAGTAGCCGCGGATTGTTGCAAGGTTATAGTTCCGCCCGTTATGTTGCAAAAGATCTCAATGTTGCTTCACAATTTACAAAATGACCCCCTCTTAATATACCAAGATCACTGGATCGAAATTATCGCAAAATAAATGAGCTAGAGCCTCATCAAAAATGTTATGCAAACACGACTAGTGTAAGTAAAGAACCGTTTCCTACACAACCCGTCACCGTGCGCGCAGCGGACCCCAGTCAGTGACCCCGGCTACACCTCACCGTTCACCGCAGATACCGCGAATAGTGCACCGGAGTCCGCAGATCACCTTGCAATTCCACTTTCGCTTCTGCTCTCAGCCGTTACATCAGCTACCAGCGGCGCATAGATGGGCTCCAGGCCCCGCTTCGGGCTGTCGTCCACTTCGTTTCGCTGCACCCGGAGCGCGGGTATACGAGTATAGGGCCTTGGTAGCGCGGGTGGACAAAATACATAGGTGTGCCCATTTGCGGCAGACGCCTTCATCTGCGACAAGGCGAGGTAATTGATTTTCTAGTTTCAACTGCAGCCTTCAGACCAGACGAATGTGCCTTGTAGATGATTGAACAAATAATTAGATTAGACATGTGGTACGCGTTATCATTTTACTCCAAAGGATCTCTTCAAACTTTTTAACATTTTCTCTTTAATCGTCGGGATCTAAAAGCTAGAAAAGAGTTATAGGTGTTTATATACTACTCACCCAGACAAGCCTTGATCCAATTTGTTACAAACTTCCGGGACATGCTCCATTCATTGTCTTTTATGACATATTTATATTTCAGTTATCAACGCCATTGACCTGGGGTCAGCTAGAGAACAACTCGAAAGGAACAGATGAATGGACTGAGCCCTTCACTCTACTCTCTTAGCAATCCGTGTCACTTGAGGTGAAGCCAACAAAGAGATGAACTACTGTATGAAGACTTTTCGGGGCAAGGGTCAGTGTCTGTGTCATGAGTGCGGTACTACTTGGTGACGCCCAGTGTAACCATCCTTTCTCCAGCCAAGGACGGTACCGCACACGGCCCAGCCACCCGCCCTTCGAGTGGATGCCTGCGGCACACGCACCTGCACTGGACGGTCGGGTTTTTATTCAACACAACGCCCACGCTGCGTGAATACCGGTGGATTCGTCTCCGAAGTGGTTCATTACATAATTGGCGACCCTGTATTACAGAAGGACAAGTTTTGCTTTTCATTTCTGACTCACTGGAATTTCGTGGAAGAAGATGCCGCTACAATGCTCTTCTATTGCGTTGCGGTGGTCACTGAGCAGTTACACAGACTGGTTACGCAAAGTCGTCATCAGCTTAACAAGAAACCCTAGAATTATGCTGGCGTTGTTGATTAACCCGCATCCCACTGGGCTGTTCAGCCATAAGCTGGAGGATCGATTCTGCCCCCCCCCCCACCCCCAGTCTAACTTCGAACAGATTGCCGTAGAAAGACGCGGAAAACATCAATCGGAAGTTCTCAACAAACAGACTTTTGTAGAAAACGGTTTTGCCTGAGCAGGTCACAGGTCAGGTCAAGGTCAGGCCTGGGATAAGAGCTGCAAGTTTCTAAACTATAGGCTTTGGAGCATCAACACAGCTCGCGAAGAATGGATTGAGATTGATTACCCAAAACGCGTTCTTAGGCTATCAAAACAAGATGCATGCTAGAGCACTTCACGGATAGGCTTTTTAGGATCCGGCCCGGCCCATATCCGGCAAGTCATATCCAGATCCGCCCATTATCCGCCTTTCTTTGAATATCAGAATCCGGCCCACCCATGGCCCGTATTGCAGCCAAACTTCCAAAAAATATCCGTAATAATCCGTTTCACCAATAACTGGTTTCACCCAAAACTGGACTAACAAATTCAATCTAAGGGACCAGACAGCCATACATCTCACAGACCATCATGGTTCCAAAAACCATGCTTGTAAACCTAACCCTCGCATGTGTAGGGGGGGGGTCGGATGGACCCCCCCCCATGGTTTTTCGCGAATAACTCGCGTAAAAAGCGGCCGATCGCGACGAAACTTTCAGTACCCTCACATTGATCAATTTTACACCTACCCTGAAAATTTCATGACCCTGACCCAAATGACCTTTGACCTGTGACCTCTTTTCCGAGACCATGTTTGGCCGGAATCGCGATTTCGCGTATGTCGGCTCGCACTAGCCGCGTGTTTGCAAGCTTTTCGTGGTTTCAAACGTTCAAACATGTGATTTGATGTTACTCCCGTGTGTGTCAAGGTCACCTGAAGGTCAGGTCAGGTCATTGACCTTTGGTGACCTCGGGTGACCTCGGGTCACTTTTTCGAGTTTTACATGTTTCTAGGCTAGTTTTCGGAGCTGAATTCGAATTTAGCAACCATTTGAACATTTACGAAGTAGTTTTGGTGACTTCGTAACATGTTACGAAGCTGTCAGAGGCGGTTGACACGTACTACGAATACCCGTCACGACGCCTACTGGTTGACCTGACCTGACCTGACCCGACCTGGTCTAAATGCTTCAAGACATCATCTGTGATCAAAACTAACACGATATTCGTGATCAGCACCCCGAAAAACCCCTTAGCAGCCACACTTTACGACTTTATAACAGGTCCCGATTTTCCCGACTTTGGGTCATTGACCTGACCTGGAAGGTCAACCAATGACCTAGGACCTTAAAATTGGGTATCATCGGCTTCCTCTCGTCACGGGCAACACGCTCGTTTTTTCCGCGAAGCTCTAGCTCGATCAGGGGCCAAACGGCAAGGGGGGGGGGTCCAACCGACCCCCCCCCCTACACATTAGAAGCTGGCAAACGCCGCACACATGCGAGGGCTAAAACCACATGAAAATCACCACATTGGTAAACTAGGTATCAATTTTTAACTTCAATGTTGAATGTTAAAATTTTGATCCGTTTTGATCCGGGTTCAACCTTCAATTCCCAAATCCGGCCCGCCCATATCCGTTCTTTTTTAACAAATTTAGAATCCAATCCTATCCGGTCCGCGGATTTATCCGTGGATAACGGATTTATCCGGCCCATGAAGTGCTCTAATGCATGCAATGTCATGCAAAGGTCAAAGTCAAGGTCAGGTCAGGTCATCAAAGCCTAGATATGCGACATATTTAATGGGTCGTTTTATTCATAGACCACCAATTAGTGATATGGAGTTCAGGTCAAGGTCAGATCAAGGTCAGGTCAAGTGAGGTCCAATTTTGAAGTTGATAATGAGGACCCAAAAAGGCATCTTTATCCCGCGCCCCACTGGGGTCTGCGTATAACACGCCCTACTGGGGGGGGGGGGCTATTCATAGCCCCCCTCCTAACTCCGAAACTACTGGGCCGATCGTCAAAATTCAAACGGCGTCTGATAGCCCCGGGAAAACTGTCGAGCGAAACCTAATTTCATTGACCTCAAGGTCACCGATGACGTCACAGGTCAGGTCAAAGTAAAAATTATTAGCATTTTGGCTTGATCACGTTTTGGGCTCTGGCCGCCGTCTTACAAGTCAGACCAGGCTCATTTTTGGAACACACACTCGGGAACAGATGCTCTAGTTACCCTGAGGGTACCAAACTTGTACTTTGATTTTCAGGTCAAGGTCAGGTCATCACAGGTCACGAAAATATTATATCATGCGTCGGTCACGTGACACATGTTTTATGGTCCATTTAGGTCAGAGATTTCGAATTTGATGTCGTCTGTGTTATTCGAGGTCATTTTGAGTCGCATTTAGCTTATGTGAGGTCACTTTCAGGTCAAAAAAGGTCAAATTTTGAAGTTGTAATTTTTTAACAAAAAAGGTGTCTATTGGATGCAGTTTGAGCTCAGGAACACGATGGTGCTATTTATATTGGCGTACGATGTCAAATACGTGCTGAAAAATTGATTTAAAAAATTAATAATACAGAATTTTTTGCAATAATGCGTAAAACTTTGCCATTTTTGAAGATATTTAGCTACAACTTGCTAGAGTTAGTCATAATAATGCGTTCTATCACATATATTCCGGTTTTTTCGAAAAGTCAAAAACTTTTTGAAAAAATGTAATAAAATAAATTTTGGATATTATTATGTAAAATTTTCGAAGTTTTCAAAATTTCGAAAATCCGAGATAGCAGTTTGATAGCGCAGTCTATTCTGAGTCCTCTCATGCAAAGAAATTGGATCTAGCTTAAAAACTGAGCTCTTGGGAGCGATTGCCGTGGTTCAATGTTTTGCGTCGAAATCGGCCGAACATGACGTCACTCTGACGTCATTTCCGGCCGACCTATAGTAGGTACGAAGTTCAAATTTTGACACAAGGTGTCAAATTGATGCAGCCTAAGGTACTGAAAGTTTGGCGTCGATACGTCAAGCGGTTTGGAAGTTATTGCAGAAAAACGGGAGGGGGGGCTATAAATAGCCCCCCCCCAGTGGGGCGCGGGTTATGATGCATTTTTTCACGACGAATCGAACGTTGCTAATCTTGTTCCCGTAAGTCAATATTAAAAAAATCCTAGAAATTTGATGGGTCGTGTCGTGACGTATTAATATTTGAATACCTCCTACACTTTTGAACCACTGAATGTAGGTGCACAGACATACACCTTCTCAAGCATTTGTCACGGTTTTATCGATCAATTATTTCTTATCGTGATTTTCCCCCAAAATTATGTTTAATAAAAGAGTGTTGGGGTCAAAATACTCTGGAAACGGTAGTTCCAAAGTTCTCAAAGCTCGAGATAGTTTTGCAAGGCAAAGTAGAACCGCGTACATCCCTTTTCTTATGTCTCGATTCTTTGAAAACTGAAGATGATACAGGCGTTTGAAGTTTTACAGTTTTTGAAGGAAAATCAGCCTGGCATGACGTCACAAAAGCGTCATTTTCTCAAATACTTCCGACGGATTTCCCTGAAATATTCAGGGCTTGCTTTCAATTTAATGTATGATAAATTACTGAAAGTTTGACGTCGCGTAACGCGCGTAAAAGCTATTTGCAAAACACGGGAGGATGGCAGATTCTGCCCCCCCCCCATGCTCCCAGCGGGCTGCGGGTTTATTCCGAAAGAAATCGTTTCAATTATCTTTGACAGCTTGCTAGCTTTTATAGTTTCGAGGTAGTCGAGTATGGCAAAATACGCCCCACTCCATCCACCATATGGCGAAGCTGATCGAGACCCCTTCCCTCCCCACATACCGCTGCCCTCGGCCTCCTCACATACCGGTACGAGGGGAGGGCGCGGGTCAACCTTAGCTCTTGAAGATTTAACACTTTGAGCACACAATGAAAAGGTACGCCGAGCATTTAATTAAGGCACGCGGAAATGATGCATGTCTAGGTTGTAGGTACTATTTTCTATAAGGTAAGCCGAACTCGCCCGTCAAGCACTGTATTGAAACTCTCGCATAATTCAAGTGAAAAACAGAGGCCTTACGGCCATTGTAATCTGAGGAATGTCTATGAAAAAGGTAGCTTCAATGATCTGAAAAATGCACTAAATTAACCCGCGCCCGGCTGGGGGTCCTGGATTTCCACGCCCTGCTGGGGGGGGGGTGTTTGAACACCCCCCCCCCTTGTAACTCGGCTCCTGGGCCACTTAGCGATACGCAGAAGGCGGCGTTCGAAAGAGCGTCAAAAATAATGACGAAATCACTTCGGTCAATTTTTTGGTCAGGTCAAAGGTCAGGTCACCAGAGGTCATAGAAGGCAAAATTTCGCCGATTTCCAGGTCGAATGTCGAAAAATTCCAAGAAGCCAACGCATAACTCGGGAACCAACAAAGCTACAGCGCCGCAGAAAAGCGCATTCGATAGCCCTATTAACGCCCTTTCTGAGTAATTCTCTCAGATCTGACCTAACGTCAACAGTTTTGCCTGCAGGGGGCAAAAACTGCAAAAATAGCCGATTTTTTTGGAAATAGTTTTCTGCAATAACTTTTGACCCCAGCCTTGTACGAGCTTACTTTTACCGGCATCGTGTTCCTCTCGTCAAGACGCATCGAATGAACTATAACTTGACCTTGAAAGGTCAACTTGAAAATTTGACCTCAGGTCAAGGTCCATGACCTGACCGGAAAGGGTCATGTTGCATATCAGTCGATCCGTATCGTCGAGCTGAACACATCTAAGGCGTTTTCATCGCTCTAGCGTGCCTCTATCAAAAGTTATTTGCGAAAAACTGTTAGATACCATTCGTGACCTAAGATGACCTCAGGGCATAAACAAGGGTCACGGACACCATTTTAATGTTCTGCGTGTCTAAACCACTTGTAATTCGGTGTTTGGGAGTGTTTATAATGTCTTTCGTCCAAAAGAGGCCCATTTCAATTTTCTCCCATTGACTTATACTCGTAATGGGGAGGTCGCAAAATTGACCTGACCTTAGGTCATCGATATCAAAATTCAGAGATATAAATTTTGTACATGCTATTGCTCTTAGCAATCGCTGAAAGTTTCAAAGCGATCGGTCACTCGGTGTAGCTATGACAGACATTGAAACTTTTTATGAGGTGAGGTCTCTTCAAGTGACCTGGTGACCTGACCTTGAATGACCTTGGTCTGAAATTTTTACAACATGTGTAGAATTGATGTATGATAAGGTGTACCAAAAACGGCGGCGCTCCGCGCCGCCGTTTTTGAGATATTCGCGAAAAACCACAAGGGGGGGGGTGTTCAAACACCCCCCCCCCCAGCAGGTAAACCAACTTTAAACCATAATCACAGACTGGTGAGGCTTATGTAAGTACATGAGGGATGAGATATAACTATTCCAAGGTAGGGGATGTTCAGTTTCCATTTCAGCGCGTTGGGCTAATTATTTATGTAACTGCCCTTGTATTTGAGATCCATTGCCCTATAACTTTAGGGAAGAGATTGCGACAGTGCAAAAATATTAGGTACCATTTTTGACCGACTGGTCTCAAATTTATGTAGGGTTTATTTTTTCCTTATAAAAAACGATGAGACCTTAACTTACGTATAGAAGATAGGTACTCACTTTTGGCCTGGCTAGTGGCTATGCATATGTGAGCATCGTCCTTCAAGGTCCACACACAGAAAAGTACCTATGCAGAGCGCGTTTCAGTAAATGAAACTAAAACTAACGAACTCACACTTAGTAGCACAAAATATTGTTAGGCTAGTGTGATCAATCTTAGAGAACAATGGTAAAAGAGTGCATCTTGAGATATACACAGCTGACGTAATAAGTTATGTGACACGGACAAATAGCATCAACAGCATAAACCAAGAATTCGTCTTGCGCACATGAGATGTGATAATTCGTAGCTACCGACCCCGAAACCATCTCACCCATCCAGCAAACTTGTCACGGGTCATCACGATGACAAAGGCCAGAACCCGAAGGATTATGTATTCGATTATGCGACGGAATACAACATTCCATTTTCAAGCCGTGCCCGTGAAAACTGGGCCGCCGGTGACGCGCCATGTTTCGACCAAACTGCTTACTCTGCTAAAAAGAGCAGATTAGGCTCCGACGTTCCGCTCCATTTTGCGCCGTCACAGCAGTGCTGCTACTGCAGTCTGCAGCCTTAGTGACGTCACTGAGTGCAGCCAAACTCACCTCACGCCACCCCAGCGCTGTCAGACAGGCGTTGTTCGCCCGCGGTGGGGATGAGAGGGGCAGCTCAAGACGGCACATGTCCCATGACTGTCGGCTGTCGCCGGCGCCAGATGCCCTGCACGGTTGACCCAGATCTCGTCCGACGCGCTGCCGCTGGTGACCTTGAGAATGCACGTGCGCTGGATGTCACGTGACGTCATAAGTCACGCCGGCTGCGCGAAGGTGTAAGAGGAATGCGCCTTGTTTGTGCTAGGGAAGCCACTAGCCAGGCATTCTGCATTGAGGTCACTGAGCCTCAAGGACGGGAAGGGGGCAGAGTCTACGAGTGTGCCCCTCTTTGAAAGACAGGCGTCTCTAGAATGATTAATTAAAATGGCAGCATCTAGACATTTTTGTGATTTTGAGCATCAAAAGTGCTTTTGCAAGCGAGAGAGTACCTCAGCAGTCAGCACCCTTAAAACTCTCACTTCGTCCTGGCTTTGTGGAAAATGAGCTCCAAGAGAGAAAGGTCATTGTAAACCAACTTTACGGTCTCAGGTCAGCTGATGACCCCAGGTCAGGTCAAAGACCCCAAAGAAGTTTTATATAGTATTAGTGAAAAAATAGGTTGCCGAAGCAAATATATCGGGACGAGTCTTCTTGCTTTCGCATGAAGTGTGGAGGTATAATTTACTTTTTTGTTTGGGGAATGAGGTTTATGTATGATAATCCTGGAGACGAGCATGGGCATGATTGACCTAAGATGACCTCGGATGCTGAATGGTCTTAGGATAACTTACTTTGGATCATGGTAGGATATGTTCTTGCATGATAAATATGGGTACTTCTTAGCGCTAAACTTGAATCTGGAATTAAATGTTGCTGGAATAAATGTCACATTGCCTTCTCAAGATCCATGATGCCTGAAATGAAAGAGCTATAACTGCCTTGAATAAGTGAAATGCTCTCTAAACACAATGTGATCCTTGCATGACCTTACATGGCTTTCACTTAAACGCAACCCGAATGATTCTTTACCTAGCTGAAAATAAATACACATTTTTTGACATGTAATGCACAACCATACATTACCTATGCCTAACAAAAAACTAAACCACAATAGGTATCAACAAGCCACAAGGCGTCTTTTTTGGCCGAATGTAGCCAAACATGACGTCATAGTACGCTGACCTGACCTGTCGGAAAAAAGCAAAAGATGTTGATTGACCCTTGCGCCCAAGATTCCTAGATGAGGATGCGAATTGCGGGACACATTTCATCCGTCTACGAAGCGAAAAAGACAATTTCAAACATCCATGCACCGGCAGGTTATAGGATGTAAAACATGGCCATCGCGGTAGCTACCTACCTCATAAAATCTGAATGGTCGGGCATTTTCATCGGACATTTGGCCCGCAAGTCATGCGCTAGGGCCATGGTAAAAGATACACACTTATTTCAATCACTCTCTCTCCCTTTCTATGGCTTCGAGTCCAATGCCAGTCCGTCCGTTACCACGGGAAAGCGGCAGAAAACAGCAGCCTCCGTTGAAAGTGTGACGTCAGTGGAAGTTGAGACAGACCACGGTCAGGTCACGACTGAATGTATTTTCCAGCCGGGGTTAGACAACACTGGCGACACCCTACGGCCAGAGGCCGTACCACAGCTTATCAGTTCACAACTAGGTGGCGGTCAGCAGGCCTGATGAACAGTTCACCAGTAGGCGGCGGGTAGCCAGCCTATCACAAAGTGACTTATGACGCACTTCCCGTTTCCATGTCAACGACCAGACAGCCAAGTAGGACGATTCTGACGTCATGTGTCCCTATTGATAGTTTATCGCAATATTCGACTGGAGGAATTCGAAAGGACCCCGGTTTGAGGTGCACCTAAAGCTTTCAATTTTCTTCACACCTTGCTTAGTTCAGAAATCTTATTCGAATGGATAAATGGGACATGGGTGGCTTTGGGCCCGGGTGCCACGGCAAGCTGTGCTTGTTGCGAATGACCCTATGGACCCATCATCCAGCTTTGTCCGCGCCCGGTTCACCGGTGATAATTTTAGACAGCACTTGCAACGTCAGGTCTCAGGTCTCAGGAGAGCTCGCTGCCACCGAGTTACAAAACGGACGCCTTTTCCACTTGGCAACACGGAGTCAGCTGGTCTAGCGAGACCAGTGGCGGCAGAACACCTTCACTTAGAAGGGTGGGGGGGGGGGGGCATTGCCGACTTTTAGTCCCATTCTTTCCATGCAACGCCCATATATGGGCGGCCATAGGGCTAATGTTAAAATGCCAAAATCAAAGGGGGCACGGTGCCCCGGTGCCCTCCCCGTTCCGCCGCCTATGAGCGAGGCAATGTCAGAGCCAGAAGGATAATAGAAAAAAGTGTGTGTGGGGGAGGGGCGGGGGAGCACTGTTTTTTTTTTGTGACCAGTGACCACCTACCATGGTGCGCCCAAGGTGCACCACCGAGGCTGAGCCCGTCTCCCCAGCCAGCGATTTGGTTCGGCTCAAGTCCGTTTTGGACGTTTAGCCCCGACAACTCTGACATACCAGACCTGGGCCGGTGTAAACGGAACGCCGTCAGAGCCGGGGTTTGGGTCAATATGGCTCTATTCCGGTTAGACAGTCTTTGCCGTAGCGTTCCCGGGTTGGTATGGTTTCGGACCGCCAAGTTTAGCTCAAGTCCGCTCCTTGCCACGGCTCAAGCCTCAAGTCCGGCGATCCCTACGGCCAAGTCCGGCCGCCTCGTAGCTGCTCTGGCTTACGGTGGCTGCCGCTGAAGTACGGTTGACGTACGGACCAGCCGTGCACGGCTGGTGCGGCATAAGCCCGGCTGTGGTGTGGGTGAGCTCCGGGATCGTGTGTCAGCTCCAATGTGCCCAGACCTTCCCCGTACCTACTTTAGCCGGAGCAAATGCCGGAGCTAGCCAGAGTAAAACCAGCTACGACCCAGACCAAATTTGCTGGCTGGGCAATACCGGCAGGCCAGCAACATTGCAAACGGTAGGTACCTAACGCAACGCAACCATATGAGGACTGGAGCATGCCCCGTTGGGAACAGTAGTCAGTAGGTAGGTACTGGATGTTGTCAGATGCTGGTGACTCCGCAGCTCCGAACAGGGGCTTCAAGATAAAACAGTACGGACTACGGTGACTATAAAAAAACAGATACTGACACACATAAACCTATATTGTGCATAAACCTAAGTAATGCAGCAGAAATATAATTTGATAGGGGAAGCCGGGGGAAGCCCGGCATAGTAAGCTCTTTTTCATTTTTATTACATACCATACGTGCTGTATAAAATGTTTGTATTTGTATTTGTATTTATTTTGAAGAGCACTCCACAGCAACAGTGGCTTTTCAAGCTCCGAGTCAGAGAATAGGGTAGATACCAGGTGTAAGAGAGTTTAGCGTAGTGAGGAAAATCATATTGATGATTATGAGCATATTTTTAATTGACCGAATCCTCAATGTAATCTGAATAAAATGACAAATAGCAAAAATTCGGGTATATTCGATCACAGATCTTTGTCAACCGATACCAGCAGGCGCCACAATTGTAGATGTCAAAATACTTTTTGTTCAGTACACATGCACAACAGTAGATATGTCCTCAGGGAAAAGATTTATGGTTGGTACTTCTAAAAGTCGCAGCAGTCAAACATAATATGTACAGGGAAAGCAGTCAAACATAATATGTACAGGGAAAAACCTATACACAAGATTAAAGTGCGTTTGTGCCTAAGCATATACGAATTTAAGATGAAACAATACTTGCGGATCAATTAAATGGGCAGCAAGTTACACTCTTACCCTGGACAAAGTTAGGGCACATATAACATTTACACTGTGCGAAACAATTAAATGAGCATATTATACATAAATGAACATTATATACGTAAATGAGCATACATGAGCGTATTATCATACTATGACTACTCATACCCTGGACAAAGTTAGGGCGCATACAGCATCTATGAAAACGATCTACACAATCACTTTTTAACGTGGTGAGCTCTTGAAAATGCTACCCTACTTTGGAAGTAGCTGCCAGGAGGTGCTGTTATCGTTAAGAGCTGGCATCCTATCGCGGATGGTGATGGATTCAGCAATCCTCCTGTCAGCTTCATCCTTACATTTGCGTACGATGCGTGCTATCAGAGTCGTGTCCGTTGGGGTCAGGTCTGGGTGCTCGTGCGCGAAATGTTCACCCATTGGTGTGCCTAGTTTCTTGTTGGTGCCATCTCGTAAGTGTTCGTTATATCGCAGTCGTATTGGCCTACCGCTTTCTCCTACGTAAGTTTTGTTGCACAGACTACATTTCAATTCGTACACTACGTTTTTCGTGTGACACTTTCCCCGCAGCCCAGCTTGACATGCGTGGCAGTGCTGTCTGCCTGAAGGACACGGTGGGTCTTTGAGAGCTGACCGCACTAGCTGTCTTTTGAGTGTGTTTTGATTTGTCCATGCTGCAAGGATCGGAAACCCTGATGTTTTCAGCACTTTTTGGACCTTGGAGGCCACTTCATCATTTATGAATGGTAGTTTGACGTAAACTGTTCCCCTGCGCTTCCTTTTGTCCCTCTGCACCCCAGCTACCCCCCTGTTTGCACGAGAGCATTCCCGTAGCATGACACTTTTGATGAGCTTAGCTGGATAACCGTTCAGCTTAAATAGGGACGTGATCACCTCTAGGCTCTTGTCCCTACTTGGGATGTCGGAACTTATCCGAATGGCTCTTTTTACATGTCCTGTTAAGACTGCCTTTTTGGTCGTGAAAGGATGGGCCGATTGAAAGTGAAGGACAAGTTTTGCGGCATTGGGCTTAATGTACAGTTGTGTAGTGTACGTGCCGTTGTCCTTTACTGTAATCAGTACATCAAGGAAAGGGAGAGATCCGTTTGCATCAGATCGCTCCATCGTGAACTTGATCGTTTCATGTTTCGAGTTTAGAAAGTCTAGGTACTCGGATAAGCTTTCTGCCCCGTGTGTCCATACCGCAAACACATCATCTATGTAGCGCATGTAGGTATTCGGCTTCAAACCCCTAGGGTGATTCCAGAACTGTTTCTCGAGTGAGCCCATGAACACAACTGCTAGGGTTGGAGCGATACGGGATCCCATAGCCAGGCCCTGGGTCTGCTTGAAGTACGAGTCCCCAAACCTAAGATAGTTGTTCTGGAGACAGTGTTGTAGCAGCGTTCTGATGTCACTGGTGTCTAGTCCAAATAGGTTCAATTCTGCCCGGTGCTCCTCGATAAGCGCGATGACTGCGTCTATGGCTTCCCCGGTAGGCACGTTGCCATAAAGATTCTTTACGTCTACGCTGAATATTATGCTCCCTTCCGGGAGGCCGGCAGGATAGGCCTCATTCAACCTAGATAGAAAGTCATCAGTGCTCCTAAGGTGGGCAGGCACGTACTGAAGAAGCTGGGAAATGACCTGCTCTAATAGCCAAGATAGTCTATCCAGAGGATCATCTATGGCAGACACAATAGGTCTCAGGGGAATGCCTGTCTTGTGAGTTTTAGGCAGGCCGTATAGTTCTGCACAGCGAGAATGGTGTGGGCGTAGGGTGTCCACAATGTCTTGACCCACCTTATCTTTAAGTGTTTGTGCGATGACCTTTTTGGTGCTAGCCTCTGTTTTAGCAGTGGGGTTGCGATCAATCTTTTCATAAGTGTTTGTGATCACCTGCGCTTTGTCCAAATACTCTGTCTTATCCATGATGACTAGCCCCTTACATTTGTCTGAAGGCTTGACAATTACACTATCGTCCTGCTTAAGCGCGTTCAGCTCGGCCTTCGCTTCAGCTGTGTAGTTAAGGTCACCAGGACGATGGTTACGATATATCGCCATTATTTTACGTTTCACACCCAGGAGCGATCTTTCGGCCTCCCTACTCAAAGGGCCCGCCTGCCTGGTCGGTTGGTTGGGAAAATGCGGCTTGGCAAGATTGCCGTTTCTAGCTTCATCCTCAGCGTCCGTTCGGCCGTTTGACGATCCTGTAGGCTCGCCCTGAGATCCCCCTAGCTGTACCTGTTGGCTGTGTGGTTGGGGTGTAAGCTGCTGCTGCTGCTGCTGCTGTTCCTGCTGCTGTTCCTGCTGCCGATCCTGCTGCTGCTGCTGCTGCTGCTGCTGCTGCTGCTGCTGCTGCTGCTGTTCCTGCTGCTGTTCCTGCTGCCGATCCTGCTGCTGCTGCTGCTGCTGCTGCTGCTGCTGCTGCTGCTGCTGCTGTTGCTGCTGTTGCTGCTGCTGCTGCTGCTGCTGTTGCTGCTGCTGCTGCTGCTGTTGCTGCTGCTGTTGCTGCTGCTGCTGCTGCTGCTGCTGCTGCTGCTGCTGCTGCTGCTGCTGCTGCTGCTGCTGCTGCTGTTGCTGTTGCTGTTGTCGCTCTTTATCCCGTTGCTTTTCTTCCAAAATGAGCTTCCAGCGTAGCGCGTGGCCGGCTCGTTCAATACCGACTTCTGCTTCTCGCAGGGTCTTAGAGTTTACCTGTTGCGTCAGGGCAAAGTTTGGCCCCTTGCTCAGTAGGTTAACTACAGCTGTACCCACCGGTCTTTGTGATGCGTTAAGTAGTCGGCCATTGTCTTGTGTGTCGTCTTGTAGCTCGTCAACGGGAGTCTGACGAGCTGCATCTCGTCTGCGCACAAGTCGTCCGTACTTGTTGGCTAACCTTCTTCTGCAGGCAGCTGCTGTCTCTCCGTGAATTCTTGTCGCCTGTTGAATTGTCCAGCTGTTCAGTGGGTGAAGATACCGTGAACGTTTCGCGGCGAGTCTGTTACACTCTCGAAGCAAATACGCTAGTGTACGATGGGTCTCACAGATCGCTTCATTCAGCAAATGCTTACTGAAGTTGTCTTGTCTTTTTTGTAGCACTGCACTAGCTCGAAAAATCTTCGTGACTGGCTTAAGGCTGTTGGTAATGAAACTTGGCATGATGTGATTCTTGCGACAAGTTGTCAGAAAATTGAGGCGCTCCTGCATGGTTGCTAGTTTTTTCAGAGTTTTTGATGGTTTCTATTAACGCTTGTTTATGGTCATTAATAACGTTAGCACATTTAAGAGAGTTTAGCGTAGTGAGGAAAATCATATTGATGATTATGAGCATATTTTTAATTGACCGAATCCTCAATGTAATCTGAATAAAATGACAAATAGCAAAAATTCGGGTATATTCGATCACAGATCTTTGTCAACCGATACCAGCAGGCGCCACAATTGTAGATGTCAAAATACTTTTTGTTCAGTACACATGCACAACAGTAGATATGTCCTCAGGGAAAAGATTTATGGTTGGTACTTCTAAAAGTCGCAGCAGTCAAACATAATATGTACAGGGAAAGCAGTCAAACATAATATGTACAGGGAAAAACCTATACACAAGATTAAAGTGCGTTTGTGCCTAAGCATATACGAATTTAAGATGAAACAATACTTGCGGATCAATTAAATGGGCAGCAAGTTACACTCTTACCCTGGACAAAGTTAGGGCACATATAACATTTACACTGTGCGAAACAATTAAATGAGCATATTATACATAAATGAACATTATATACGTAAATGAGCATACATGAGCGTATTATCATACTATGACTACTCATACCCTGGACAAAGTTAGGGCGCATACAGCATCTATGAAAACGATCTACACAATCACTTTTTAACGTGGTGAGCTCTTGAAAATGCTACCCTACTTTGGAAGTAGCTGCCAGGAGGTGCTGTTATCGTTAAGAGCTGGCATCCTATCGCGGATGGTGATGGATTCAGCAATCCTCCTGTCAGCTTCATCCTTACATTTGCGTACGATGCGTGCTATCAGAGTCGTGTCCGTTGGGGTCAGGTCTGGGTGCTCGTGCGCGAAATGTTCACCCATTGGTGTGCCTAGTTTCTTGTTGGTGCCATCTCGTAAGTGTTCGTTATATCGCAGTCGTATTGGCCTACCGCTTTCTCCTACGTAAGTTTTGTTGCACAGACTACATTTCAATTCGTACACTACGTTTTTCGTGTGACACTTTCCCCGCAGCCCAGCTTGACATGCGTGGCAGTGCTGTCTGCCTGAAGGACACGGTGGGTCTTTGAGAGCTGACCGCACTAGCTGTCTTTTGAGTGTGTTTTGATTTGTCCATGCTGCAAGGATCGGAAACCCTGATGTTTTCAGCACTTTTTGGACCTTGGAGGCCACTTCATCATTTATGAATGGTAGTTTGACGTAAACTGTTCCCCTGCGCTTCCTTTTTTTTTTTTTTTTTTTTTTTTGCTATTTGTCATTTTATTCAGATTACATTGAGGATTCGGTCAATTAAAAATATGCTCATAATCATCAATATGATTTTCCTCACTACGCTAAACTCTCTTAAATGTGCTAACGTTATTAATGACCATAAACAAGCGTTAATAGAAACCATCAAAAACTCTGAAAAACTAGCAACCATGCAGGAGCGCCTCAATTTTCTGACAACTTGTCGCAAGAATCACATCATGCCAAGTTTCATTACCAACAGCCTTAAGCCAGTCACGAAGATTTTTCGAGCTAGTACAGTGCTACAAAAAAGACAAGACAACTTCAGTAAGCATTTGCTGAATGAAGCGATCTGTGAGACCCATCGTACACTAGCGTATTTGCTTCGAGAGTGTAACAGACTCGCCGCGAAACGTTCACGGTATCTTCACCCACTGAACAGCTGGACAATTCAACAGGCGACAAGAATTCACGGAGAGACAGCAGCTGCCTGCAGAAGAAGGTTAGCCAACAAGTACGGACGACTTGTGCGCAGACGAGATGCAGCTCGTCAGACTCCCGTTGACGAGCTACAAGACGACACACAAGACAATGGCCGACTACTTAACGCATCACAAAGACCGGTGGGTACAGCTGTAGTTAACCTACTGAGCAAGGGGCCAAACTTTGCCCTGACGCAACAGGTAAACTCTAAGACCCTGCGAGAAGCAGAAGTCGGTATTGAACGAGCCGGCCACGCGCTACGCTGGAAGCTCATTTTGGAAGAAAAGCAACGGGATAAAGAGCGACAACAGCAACAGCAACAGCAGCAGCAGCAGCAGCAGCAGCAGCAGCAGCAGCAGCAGCAGCAGCAGCAGCAGCAGCAGCAGCAGCAGCAGCAACAGCAGCAGCAACAGCAGCAGCAGCAGCAGCAACAGCAGCAGCAGCAGCAGCAGCAACAGCAGCAACAGCAGCAGCAGCAGCAGCAGCAGCAGCAGCAGCAGCAGCAGCAGGATCGGCAGCAGGAACAGCAGCAGGAACAGCAGCAGCAGCAGCAGCAGCAGCAGCAGCAGCAGCAGCAGCAGGATCGGCAGCAGGAACAGCAGCAGGAACAGCAGCAGCAGCAGCAGCAGCTTACACCCCAACCACACAGCCAACAGGTACAGCTAGGGGGATCTCAGGGCGAGCCTACAGGATCGTCAAACGGCCGAACGGACGCTGAGGATGAAGCTAGAAACGGCAATCTTGCCAAGCCGCATTTTCCCAACCAACCGACCAGGCAGGCGGGCCCTTTGAGTAGGGAGGCCGAAAGATCGCTCCTGGGTGTGAAACGTAAAATAATGGCGATATATCGTAACCATCGTCCTGGTGACCTTAACTACACAGCTGAAGCGAAGGCCGAGCTGAACGCGCTTAAGCAGGACGATAGTGTAATTGTCAAGCCTTCAGACAAATGTAAGGGGCTAGTCATCATGGATAAGACAGAGTATTTGGACAAAGCGCAGGTGATCACAAACACTTATGAAAAGATTGATCGCAACCCCACTGCTAAAACAGAGGCTAGCACCAAAAAGGTCATCGCACAAACACTTAAAGATAAGGTGGGTCAAGACATTGTGGACACCCTACGCCCACACCATTCTCGCTGTGCAGAACTATACGGCCTGCCTAAAACTCACAAGACAGGCATTCCCCTGAGACCTATTGTGTCTGCCATAGATGATCCTCTGGATAGACTATCTTGGCTATTAGAGCAGGTCATTTCCCAGCTTCTTCAGTACGTGCCTGCCCACCTTAGGAGCACTGATGACTTTCTATCTAGGTTGAATGAGGCCTATCCTGCCGGCCTCCCGGAAGGGAGCATAATATTCAGCGTAGACGTAAAGAATCTTTATGGCAACGTGCCTACCGGGGAAGCCATAGACGCAGTCATCGCGCTTATCGAGGAGCACCGGGCAGAATTGAACCTATTTGGACTAGACACCAGTGACATCAGAACGCTGCTACAACACTGTCTCCAGAACAACTATCTTAGGTTTGGGGACTCGTACTTCAAGCAGACCCAGGGCCTGGCTATGGGATCCCGTATCGCTCCAACCCTAGCAGTTGTGTTCATGGGCTCACTCGAGAAACAGTTCTGGAATCACCCTAGGGGTTTGAAGCCGAATACCTACATGCGCTACATAGATGATGTGTTTGCGGTATGGACACACGGGGCAGAAAGCTTATCCGAGTACCTAGACTTTCTAAACTCGAAACATGAAACGATCAAGTTCACGATGGAGCGATCTGATGCAAACGGATCTCTCCCTTTCCTTGATGTACTGATTACAGTAAAGGACAACGGCACGTACACTACACAACTGTACATTAAGCCCAATGCCGCAAAACTTGTCCTTCACTTTCAATCGGCCCATCCTTTCACGACCAAAAAGGCAGTCTTAACAGGACATGTAAAAAGAGCCATTCGGATAAGTTCCGACATCCCAAGTAGGGACAAGAGCCTAGAGGTGATCACGTCCCTATTTAAGCTGAACGGTTATCCAGCTAAGCTCATCAAAAGTGTCATGCTACGGGAATGCTCTCGTGCAAACAGGGGGGTAGCTGGGGTGCAGAGGGACAAAAGGAAGCGCAGGGGAACAGTTTACGTCAAACTACCATTCATAAATGATGAAGTGGCCTCCAAGGTCCAAAAAGTGCTGAAAACATCAGGGTTTCCGATCCTTGCAGCATGGACAAATCAAAACACACTCAAAAGACAGCTAGTGCGGTCAGCTCTCAAAGACCCACCGTGTCCTTCAGGCAGACAGCACTGCCACGCATGTCAAGCTGGGCTGCGGGGAAAGTGTCACACGAAAAACGTAGTGTACGAATTGAAATGTAGTCTGTGCAACAAAACTTACGTAGGAGAAAGCGGTAGGCCAATACGACTGCGATATAACGAACACTTACGAGATGGCACCAACAAGAAACTAGGCACACCAATGGGTGAACATTTCGCGCACGAGCACCCAGACCTGACCCCAACGGACACGACTCTGATAGCACGCATCGTACGCAAATGTAAGGATGAAGCTGACAGGAGGATTGCTGAATCCATCACCATCCGCGATAGGATGCCAGCTCTTAACGATAACAGCACCTCCTGGCAGCTACTTCCAAAGTAGGGTAGCATTTTCAAGAGCTCACCACGTTAAAAAGTGATTGTGTAGATCGTTTTCATAGATGCTGTATGCGCCCTAACTTTGTCCAGGGTATGAGTAGTCATAGTATGATAATACGCTCATGTATGCTCATTTACGTATATAATGTTCATTTATGTATAATATGCTCATTTAATTGTTTCGCACAGTGTAAATGTTATATGTGCCCTAACTTTGTCCAGGGTAAGAGTGTAACTTGCTGCCCATTTAATTGATCCGCAAGTATTGTTTCATCTTAAATTCGTATATGCTTAGGCACAAACGCACTTTAATCTTGTGTATAGGTTTTTCCCTGTACATATTATGTTTGACTGCTTTCCCTGTACATATTATGTTTGACTGCTGCGACTTTTAGAAGTACCAACCATAAATCTTTTCCCTGAGGACATATCTACTGTTGTGCATGTGTACTGAACAAAAAGTATTTTGACATCTACAATTGTGGCGCCTGCTGGTATCGGTTGACAAAGATCTGTGATCGAATATACCCGAATTTTTGCTATTTGTCATTTTATTCAGATTACATTGAGGATTCGGTCAATTAAAAATATGCTCATAATCATCAATATGATTTTCCTCACTACGCTAAACTCTCTTAAATGTGCTAACGTTATTAATGACCATAAACAAGCGTTAATAGAAACCATCAAAAACTCTGAAAAACTAGCAACCATGCAGGAGCGCCTCAATTTTCTGACAACTTGTCGCAAGAATCACATCATGCCAAGTTTCATTACCAACAGCCTTAAGCCAGTCACGAAGATTTTTCGAGCTAGTGCAGTGCTACAAAAAAGACAAGACAACTTCAGTAAGCATTTGCTGAATGAAGCGATCTGTGAGACCCATCGTACACTAGCGTATTTGCTTCGAGAGTGTAACAGACTCGCCGCGAAACGTTCACGGTATCTTCACCCACTGAACAGCTGGACAATTCAACAGGCGACAAGAATTCACGGAGAGACAGCAGCTGCCTGCAGAAGAAGGTTAGCCAACAAGTACGGACGACTTGTGCGCAGACGAGATGCAGCTCGTCAGACTCCCGTTGACGAGCTACAAGACGACACACAAGACAATGGCCGACTACTTAACGCATCACAAAGACCGGTGGGTACAGCTGTAGTTAACCTACTGAGCAAGGGGCCAAACTTTGCCCTGACGCAACAGGTAAACTCTAAGACCCTGCGAGAAGCAGAAGTCGGTATTGAACGAGCCGGCCACGCGCTACGCTGGAAGCTCATTTTGGAAGAAAAGCAACGGGATAAAGAGCGACAACAGCAACAGCAACAGCAGCAGCAGCAGCAGCAGCAGCAGCAGCAGCAGCAGCAGCAGCAGCAGCAGCAGCAGCAGCAGCAGCAACAGCAGCAGCAACAGCAGCAGCAGCAGCAGCAACAGCAGCAGCAGCAGCAGCAGCAGCAACAGCAGCAACAGCAGCAGCAGCAGCAGCAGCAGCAGCAGCAGCAGCAGCAGCAGGATCGGCAGCAGGAACAGCAGCAGGAACAGCAGCAGCAGCAGCAGCAGCAGCAGCAGCAGCAGCAGCAGGATCGGCAGCAGGAACAGCAGCAGGAACAGCAGCAGCAGCAGCAGCAGCTTACACCCCAACCACACAGCCAACAGGTACAGCTAGGGGGATCTCAGGGCGAGCCTACAGGATCGTCAAACGGCCGAACGGACGCTGAGGATGAAGCTAGAAACGGCAATCTTGCCAAGCCGCATTTTCCCAACCAACCGACCAGGCAGGCGGGCCCTTTGAGTAGGGAGGCCGAAAGATCGCTCCTGGGTGTGAAACGTAAAATAATGGCGATATATCGTAACCATCGTCCTGGTGACCTTAACTACACAGCTGAAGCGAAGGCCGAGCTGAACGCGCTTAAGCAGGACGATAGTGTAATTGTCAAGCCTTCAGACAAATGTAAGGGGCTAGTCATCATGGATAAGACAGAGTATTTGGACAAAGCGCAGGTGATCACAAACACTTATGAAAAGATTGATCGCAACCCCACTGCTAAAACAGAGGCTAGCACCAAAAAGGTCATCGCACAAACACTTAAAGATAAGGTGGGTCAAGACATTGTGGACACCCTACGCCCACACCATTCTCGCTGTGCAGAACTATACGGCCTGCCTAAAACTCACAAGACAGGCATTCCCCTGAGACCTATTGTGTCTGCCATAGATGATCCTCTGGATAGACTATCTTGGCTATTAGAGCAGGTCATTTCCCAGCTTCTTCAGTACGTGCCTGCCCACCTTAGGAGCACTGATGACTTTCTATCTAGGTTGAATGAGGCCTATCCTGCCGGCCTCCCGGAAGGGAGCATAATATTCAGCGTAGACGTAAAGAATCTTTATGGCAACGTGCCTACCGGGGAAGCCATAGACGCAGTCATCGCGCTTATCGAGGAGCACCGGGCAGAATTGAACCTATTTGGACTAGACACCAGTGACATCAGAACGCTGCTACAACACTGTCTCCAGAACAACTATCTTAGGTTTGGGGACTCGTACTTCAAGCAGACCCAGGGCCTGGCTATGGGATCCCGTATCGCTCCAACCCTAGCAGTTGTGTTCATGGGCTCACTCGAGAAACAGTTCTGGAATCACCCTAGGGGTTTGAAGCCGAATACCTACATGCGCTACATAGATGATGTGTTTGCGGTATGGACACACGGGGCAGAAAGCTTATCCGAGTACCTAGACTTTCTAAACTCGAAACATGAAACGATCAAGTTCACGATGGAGCGATCTGATGCAAACGGATCTCTCCCTTTCCTTGATGTACTGATTACAGTAAAGGACAACGGCACGTACACTACACAACTGTACATTAAGCCCAATGCCGCAAAACTTGTCCTTCACTTTCAATCGGCCCATCCTTTCACGACCAAAAAGGCAGTCTTAACAGGACATGTAAAAAGAGCCATTCGGATAAGTTCCGACATCCCAAGTAGGGACAAGAGCCTAGAGGTGATCACGTCCCTATTTAAGCTGAACGGTTATCCAGCTAAGCTCATCAAAAGTGTCATGCTACGGGAATGCTCTCGTGCAAACAGGGGGGTAGCTGGGGTGCAGAGGGACAAAAGGAAGCGCAGGGGAACAGTTTACGTCAAACTACCATTCATAAATGATGAAGTGGCCTCCAAGGTCCAAAAAGTGCTGAAAACATCAGGGTTTCCGATCCTTGCAGCATGGACAAATCAAAACACACTCAAAAGACAGCTAGTGCGGTCAGCTCTCAAAGACCCACCGTGTCCTTCAGGCAGACAGCACTGCCACGCATGTCAAGCTGGGCTGCGGGGAAAGTGTCACACGAAAAACGTAGTGTACGAATTGAAATGTAGTCTGTGCAACAAAACTTACGTAGGAGAAAGCGGTAGGCCAATACGACTGCGATATAACGAACACTTACGAGATGGCACCAACAAGAAACTAGGCACACCAATGGGTGAACATTTCGCGCACGAGCACCCAGACCTGACCCCAACGGACACGACTCTGATAGCACGCATCGTACGCAAATGTAAGGATGAAGCTGACAGGAGGATTGCTGAATCCATCACCATCCGCGATAGGATGCCAGCTCTTAACGATAACAGCACCTCCTGGCAGCTACTTCCAAAGTAGGGTAGCATTTTCAAGAGCTCACCACGTTAAAAAGTGATTGTGTAGATCGTTTTCATAGATGCTGTATGCGCCCTAACTTTGTCCAGGGTATGAGTAGTCATAGTATGATAATACGCTCATGTATGCTCATTTACGTATATAATGTTCATTTATGTATAATATGCTCATTTAATTGTTTCGCACAGTGTAAATGTTATATGTGCCCTAACTTTGTCCAGGGTAAGAGTGTAACTTGCTGCCCATTTAATTGATCCGCAAGTATTGTTTCATCTTAAATTCGTATATGCTTAGGCACAAACGCACTTTAATCTTGTGTATAGGTTTTTCCCTGTACATATTATGTTTGACTGCTTTCCCTGTACATATTATGTTTGACTGCTGCGACTTTTAGAAGTACCAACCATAAATCTTTTCCCTGAGGACATATCTACTGTTGTGCATGTGTACTGAACAAAAAGTATTTTGACATCTACAATTGTGGCGCCTGCTGGTATCGGTTGACAAAGATCTGTGATCGAATATACCCGAATTTTTGCTATTTGTCATTTTATTCAGATTACATTGAGGATTCGGTCAATTAAAAATATGCTCATAGATACCAGGTGTGTACAAAACAATCATCCAACCGAAACATACCAAGTCACACACACACACGCACACACACTGAGTCAGACGACCTTACTTCAGTTTAAAGACAGCGTCCGGCTCCGCATCTGTCGCTTCAGGGCTCGTTGGAAGCGTTTCCCTCTGAGGGAAACGGTCTCAGGTGGCAGCTGGTTGTGAAGCCTCGGGGCTCTCGCACAGAAACGCCGTTTCCCCGCCTCGGTTCTTGACCGTGGTACATGGAGATGACTGTCCTGCCTGGTCGTGCGCTCACGTACGTCCGAGTTCGAGCGGAGGACGGCCGCGAGGGAGACTGGCTCGCCACTCGAGAGCAGTTTCTGCGTGAGGCAGAGCGTACTGTACTCAGCGAGTTGCTGAGCCCCCAGCCAGCCCAGGTTCTCCAGCAGGTCACTCGCATGGTCAAATTTTCTCCGGCCGAAAATAACTTTTGCTGCAAAGTTAAGGATTTTTTGGATTCTAGCTGTGTTCTTTTTTGAGCCGTTGCCATAAACTGATATGCAATAGCGAACCTGCGAGAGAACCAGGGCTGTCACAAGAGAGACGAATATGCCCCGGGGCACGACGTGTCGTACCTGTGAGAGACCGATGAGGGTCCCAGTGCAGCGGCGGCTGACGGCACCCACGTGACAGTCCCAGGACATGTTTGAGTCGAAAGTCACACCCAGATTTTTCACCTCGTTACAAGGCACGAGATTTGTGTCACGGAAGGCGACTGTGAAATTTGGTAGTTTGCGCAAATTTTGACGGTTTCCAAGAGCAATGAGTTGAGTTTTGTTCGCGTTGACCTTGAGGGCGTTCGCGCAGAACCAGTTATCCAAAGATGCGAGAGAATTTTCCATTCGAGAGATGAGCGCCGAAAGTTCGCTCTTTTTGCCTGAGACCATCACCTGGGTGTCGTCAGCATACTGCAGAACCTTGGCATCGTTTGCATGGAGTGACAGGTCGTTTGAGAACACCGTAAACAGCAATGGCCCCAGGGCAGAGCCCTGGAACACGCCCATAGAGTTGGGGAGCGGGGGCGAGACACGCTGGGCGCCGGCGCAGTCACGCAGAGTCACGCTCTGAGTGTGACCGCTCAGGTAGGCCGCAAACCATGCAGTGTCGATGCCGTACAAGTGCAGTTTGCTGAGTAGTATATCATGGTCAATGACATCGAAACACTTGCTTAAATCTATTAGGCACAGAAGAGAGATCTCCCCGCTGTCGGCGGCACTAAGGATGTCGTCGGTGACTGTCACCAGCGCGGTTTCCGTCGAATGGTGTGGACGGAAACCGTGCTGGTTGGGAGAGAGGAGGTGGTTTGAGGATAGGTAGTGGTAAAGTTGGTGCTGAACCACCTTTTCCACCACCTTTGAGATGACTGGAATGATTGAGATTGGTCGGAAATTGGATGGGTCGGAAGGGTCACCGGACTTGTGGATAGGGTGGATAAGGGAGTGTTTCCAGGAATGTTGATATCCTGTTAGCTAGCTAAGTTCATTGGCCGTGTTTTCCCAAAAATTCGGTTTCGTGGAATAAGTATAAGGTTGAGAAAATCGAGTTTTAAAAAAGTATTGATTTTTCTGGGGTAAGCCCGGCATAGGGGTAACGCCGGCCACCTCCCCAGCGCTTTACAACGAGTTGATGAAACCATTATGTGTCTTCCAAACATTAACGGAAAGTGAAATATTAAGGTACTGATTAGCTCTGGACATCTTAGAGTTTATGTCCCTACTGGTATTTTAGCTAGCGTCTACCACATATACAGTACAGGTCGATGAAAATCGTGATGCAAAATTGACAAAAAATGTGTATTTCAAAATTCCTTAAAATTTCTTTTTCTATTTACCTTAATGCATCATATTGCATATCATTCGACTCGGCTGATGAAGAAGAACACAACGACACCATTTTTGAAGCTCTAGCTTCATTGTCTGTCGCGTTATCTGCAAAAACGTAGTTTGACCCTAGTTGACCTTAAGTGACATGACTGGCTTTGTCTATGATAACATGTTTATTTTCGAAATTTATCTTTGATCTAGGTGTAAACCAATCCTGCTCAGTACCTATTATCTCATGGAAAACAGTGGTTTAGTGGCATTGCTCTCGGTTGGGGGTAAGCTTGGCCACTCGCCCGGGGTTACCCCAATGTGCTAATTTTTATTTTAGAACAGCGATATTCGAAAAAATGTCATACTTAAGCCAGCCTGCCTCGTCACCCCTCACTACAAACACTTAAACGGTCCTTACATAACATTCGTATAAATATTAGTACTGTATGGTATATCATTAACAGTGCAACATATCTCACTTTTTAGCTAAAAACCCTTAAAATATCATTTTTGCGCTATAACTTTAACAATATGCAATTTTTGTTAGCCTTAACTTTTTGCTGGCGTTACCTTAACCCGCGCGGGGCTGGGGTCTCCAGCCGAACGCGCGGGGCTGGGGGGGGGGGGTAAATTTTACCCCCCCTGTTATCTCCCGAACTAATGGTCCGATTTGGAAAATTCAAACGCCAATCGAAAGCTCTCATCACGAACTACTAAAAACATGTACTTAATTTAAAGTTTGAGGTCAAGGTCAAGGTCAGGTCAAGGGTACAAATTGCAAGTTTCTACAGTATCGGCCTTGCACCGTAGTTGCCGAAGAATGGAGTCATGGACTGAGACTGATCGCCCAAAACGTGTTCTTAGGCTACCAAGACAATATTAGTTGCATACAATATCATTCAGAGTTCAAGGTCAAGGTCAGGTCAGGTCAGGTCAGGTCACCAAAAAGCAAAATATAGAAAAGGGCATGTGCGACACATGTTTTATGGGTCATTTTACTCATAGAATTCAATAGGCACACTCAATAAGTGATATGGACCACCTCTGGATGAATTTCAGGTCGAGGTCAGGTCAAGGTCAGGTCAAGTGAGGTCAAATTTTGAAGTTGGTTGTTAAGGCCTAACAAGGTGTCTATCTGATGCAGTTTTTCACGGCGAATCGAATGGTGCTATTTTTGTTTCCGTACGAGGTCTAGAACTTCCAAAAAAGTCATTTTTCAAAAAATTTGTGTGTCGTGACGTCATAAAATTTTGAATAACTCCCACATTTTTGAACCGATTCTTCTAAAATTTGGTATGTAGGTGCACATAGACCACTTCTCTGACATATATTCCGGTTTTTTTCGATAGACTCAAAATTTTGGCTTTTATAATGATTTTCCCAAAAAAATCAGTTTTTTGAAAAAAATTTAGGCCAAAATCCAAAATTTTTAAAAAACCGAGATAGCCATTTGATAGACAAAGTAAAATTACGTAGGGTAAGGTGCCTAATTAGCGACCCTTTCCGATTTGCGACCTACCTCCCTACAGAAAAACTGGCAGCAGAAAACGGGGTAAAAACATCGTCAAAAGGTCAGCCATACTTTGGTTATCAAATTAAATTATTTTCCGGTCGTCGGTGTTTCTGGTGGGACGTTTCAGGTGAGTTTAAATAAAAATGACGAGTTTCTTATCCAAAACGTGTGTGTTTGGGCCCTCTCTGATGAAAAGCGATACACGTTAGGATGATGCACCTTTTTTATTCTGAATTGACATTCCTTTTTTAATTGATTGCCGTTTTTCCATAGTGAATCGCCCAACTGTGCACAGCATGGCGGTTAAAAATGTGTCGCAACTCATATTTCCTATTTGCGCCTGACATGGTCGCAAATAGCTCAAGAAGGGAAAGAAAGGGGAAAAGAGAGAAATGACCATGAGGTGTTGCTGAAGCTTGCAATGTGTGGCAGGTGATGCCAAATGTCGTCACAGACTGCAGGGGTGCCGAATTCAGCGCGGACCTCGAATATCATACAAGATAGCCCGCAAAATTTGGGATTCCGCCTTCTTTTCGCCTTCGGTGCATCACGTGATCAGTTTTTACTTACGTAAATGTGTTGGATAAACGTTCCTGTTCGAGTGATTGAGTGCTTTGCGTATAGGTTACCTTTTTGAGATCATATTTCATCTTTTCAGGCGTCGCATTTTTTTTGCCATTTTTAATATGGGGAAACCCATAGACTTATTAGCGACCCTCCCCTGTCGCTAATCGGGAAGAGTTCCCTATTAGCGTTTTTTGCAATGGTTTGCCAAAATGCTCACTACAAATAAGTTAGTGAATATTGGGGCAGAAAATGACTATATTTTAATAGAAAAAATGAACGATCTCTCCGAAAATCAAGCCAGTAACACAGTGGCACTCACAGAGCGTGAGCAATGACGGTTCAAATTAAGGCGGTCGCTAATTAGGCACCTTACCCTATAACCTTTTTTGTTACGTCTTGATTCCTTTAAAAATGAAGATGTTAGCGGCGTTTGAACTTTTGCCGTTTTTGAGGCGAAAATGGCGAACATGACGTCACTAAAACGTCAATTTCTCAAAAAAATTCCGACAGATTTCGCTCAAATTTTCAGGGGAGGTGTCAAATTGATGTTAGAAAAGGTACTGAAAGTTTGGCGGCGCTGCGCGCCGCCGTTTTTGAGATATCGCAAAAATTCGCGAAGGGGGGTAAAATTTACCCCCCCCAGCCCCGCGCGGGTTAAAGGGACCCTCCCACCTTCAAAAAAGTAAATGAATTGGCATAAAAGTGATGTCGCTCGGTTCAGAAAGAGCAAAAACGAATATGTACCAAATTTCATCGAAAAATATTCACCGGTTTTCAAGATATTAGACTTTTACTTTTGTTTACTTTTTGGGATCTCCGCTGTTCCTATAGCGACTTTATTTGAAAGTGCGGCATTTGTTGCGCGCAAAGCAGCATATACCACCGCGTGCTACAAAACGTTTTAGTCAAACATTTCAAAATCGTTAGATATCTGTGCTGACGTCACACATTCAGAGGGGTATACCTATGCATTAGCCCCTCTGAATCAAAATGCTGCAATTTTGAAATTCAATATTTCCGATTTAAGGCATTTCTCGATGTTGTGAGTGCCGAAACCGGTAATTGTGAGCCAGGGACCCCATTTTGGCTATCTCAACTCAAATCTAATGTTAAGGTGGGAGGGTCCCTTTAACTGCCACGCTGAAAGGACAAACAGTTGAGCATTTTATTGTGAATAATTTAGCCGGAAACGGGGTGGCCGGGCTTCCCCCGCGCCCGGGCTTCCCCCGGCTTCCCCTAGCAGTTTCCTGATGGGTTTATTTCCTGATGCCCTCGATTAGGCATCTGCAAATGAAAATATATTGGTGTGTTATTATGTTTTTAAAATCTCAGTGTCCCCCCAAAAATAATTTTCTTGCCTGAGGGAGCTCACTCAAAGCTCACTATTTTGATAATTCGTTCGTTCGTTTTCTTTGGTCAATGCATTGACCTCTAATACATATCTGACGCAGTTGCAGAATGTGGTTTATGAACAGGTGATTGGATTGAGATTGGAATTGTTATTATATTTGGATAAATACGTGGTTGTTGGGCTGAAATAATATAAAAGATTGGTAAGTATTTATTTTACATTTTATTCGTTTACACTAGTTCACGAGTTATTGGTGCTGCATTTCAGATTTTAGACAATTCAATACGTTTATTGATGAATCGCGCCACCGCATTTTATGTAGAACTAGAAGTTATCCAATAAAATGCGCATAATCAGTGTATTTATAGGAAAAGCAATATTTGTAAATATCTAAGTCTTGTTATACTAATGTCGTCATGCTGTTAGCACCATTCTATCATGCCCACGGCCCCACAGTCGTGGACTGCCAGATGGCGGACGACAAATGGCAATCAGCAATGTATGGCGGCATGGCGGCAACCTCACTAAGATCTTTTTATTTTCATTGCGATGCACTCTGCCAATGTGCTCAGTACCATCATGACAGAGCGTCAGCTTCCAGGCCAAGATATAAGTAAATAAATAAATATACCATAGGATAGGGAACCCCTGGCGCTGCTGCTGCCGGCTGCTAATCCATCTTTATTAGGTACTGAGCGGGTAATTGAACTCACACCTATATGAGCGGTGGTCAACACATAGTCAAAATATCGAAGCAAACAAATAAACAAATATGTAAATACGGGTAGTTACCTGATAAAGCAAAAGACGCCATGATTCAAGTATATAGGCACTTTTGCGCCAGTTGCATGTTCATCTTGTTTTTATTTCTATTCATTTGCTTTTGTGATAAATTTGTTGTGTGAGCTCATGAACCCTGCTGTCATGCTTGTCCTGCAGTCTGGGTGGGCTAGGACTGCTGCACTCTGCAGCTGTTCCATCATGCAAACACCAATCATTGGCTGACAATTTATATTTCAAATGATCTTGCTGATCAATCTTAGTAGACATTCATCTTTTCACTCTTCTAGCTCATCAAAACCTCAATGTCCTCCATGTGACCTTGTCATGCTCTACAGCCAAACACCATGCATGCTCGGATAAATGCATGCTGTGATGGCTGTCCCAATTGCAAATACCAGTGTCTGTCAGTCTCAGAGGACTGATCAGTCATCAGGTTAGGATAGGATATTGAAATGACAAGATAGGATTAGGTATTCAAACTGAGACAGATGTAGAATCTCTTGCTGCAACACTTCAAAGTTCAAACTCCCTGTAGGTAAGCTTCTCCAAAGCTTACATGATGCTACCTGTATTCCCCTACTCTTCCTAAATGTGAAGAATCATCTCAGTTACCTACCTCAAAAGCATAAATTATTGGTGTAACATAAATCATGCCCCATAAAGTGCATGCTGTTTAAAGTCCATGCCATTTAAATCATTAGGTAGGTGATGAAAAAGAAACTTCAATAACAATCCAGGACCCTTAACAAAAATTACTCAGCATGCTGTTTACAGTAAAGCCTCAATACTGATTAGCGATGTCAGCATTGAACTATTTGCAGCAGCGAACAACTCAACTCCCCTTCATTAATGCATTGTTTTACATGACTCAGTTGGGAAAACTTTGCTGCTCGAACTGTTGCCTGTTGGTTTCATTGCTCCTTTGCTCCTTTCAGGCACCATTTCAAGATGTTAAATGTGTGCTACAGTGAGCTGTGGTAGACCTCCTTGGTTGCACTCAGTATCATGACAAAGCTTCAACTTCCAGGCCAAGGTGAGGGCATTTGAGGGCACTTGCAATGCAAGACCAAAAACCACCATGAGGTATGGACTCGCTTTGTGAAACGAAGCCCTAGTTGCACTGGCTGGTGAGCCCAGTATTAGACAGCTTTCAAGGTGTGCTAATCTTGCTGAGTCTGTGTTCTGTTATACTATTTTTTATTTACGTATGTAAAAAGACATGCCTCTATATGCCTTTCATCTACCTTTCCTCTGGAAATTGCCCAGCTTTATAACATGCAGCAAAGTGAGTAAATGCTACTACATATCAGTAACTGCTTTAGTGCTATTGCAACTTCACCTTTCCCATATTCTGCCCTCTGACCCTTTTCTTTTTCTCTCCGCTCTGTCTCTCCCATCTTCTATTTCCTCTCCTCGTTTCTCTCTTCTATTCCTTTCTGCTTCCCTGGCTTCCCTTTTTCTCCCTCTATCGCCAGCATCACGCTATCACTGCATCGGCACGTCCTCGTGCGCCGGTATAATTGTACCCAGCCTCTGGAATCAGCAGGTCATCAGGGCAGGGCACCTCAGCAGGACCTGTGCCGGGGTGTTGGCCTCTTCTCATGCCATGAGGCACCTCCTTTCCTTGTATCTGGCACTGGTGGTGAAGGCACTCTGGCCGATTCATTGCAGGCATTGGACTCGGGCATGGAAAGGTATGACGGTAGACTCACATTACACCTCTGTCCCACAGCGGAGCCGCGGCTCTGCACGGACCTGAACGGCCGTCAGATACGCACCAACGAGCGCTACACGCCCTGGTGGGACGAGTGTACGGTGTGCACGTGTGACAACGGTGAACACAAGCTCTGCCAGTCGGTCATGTGCGCCGCGCCGCGGGTAAGAACGCCAGCGGGTCACGGAAGAAGGGGGAGAAGGAACTGGCCGCGATGAGACTTGAGAGATCGCTGAGGGAGGGGAAGCTTTGGTGTTGACTGCATCTTAGAATGCTGCATCTCTATTGTCTTCATCATGCAATGGTGGGATGGCATGAATTTTGATCTTTTGATCAGGTATTGATCAGGTCCTCGAGTCGATTATCCGCGACCATATCATGTAACACATGGTTGCGACTCAGCAGCTTAACAATGCACAGCAGACATGTGCATGGATCCGAGAAAATGGATCTGGGATCTGATCCCACGGATCCTGATCTCGGATCCGACGGGGTCACAGATCCAGCTCTGTAATTTATCGAGAGATCCGTAGGGATCACAGATCCGAGTCTCATTTTTTGCTTGAGATCCAGTGAGATCATAGATCCTCGCTTATTTTTTGTGAACACGTATATCCCCAAAAAACGCTTGTTTCAACTCACAAACATACTGTTTTAGTGATTTTATGTGATCGCGCGTCATAATCCATAGTTTTGTGGCATTTATTGGCATAGAAACACTATAAAACATGGTTTCAAATGTGGTGCATGGTGGGATCCACTCAGATCATAGATCCATGTTCTTAATTTATCGTCAGATCATATGAGATCATAGATCCAAGATGTATTTTTCACGCCGGATCTGGTGGGATCATAGATCCCAACCTGTACTTTGCTTCGAGATCCACTGAGATCATAGATCCATCACTCGGATCCATGCACATGTCTGATGCACAGCACGGTTTCCGCCCCAAACGCTCTTGCGCAACCCAACTGTTGGTAACGATCGATGACTGGACCAAGGCGATTGAACGAGGAAAGTCAGTGGACGCAATCTACTTGGACTTCTCAAAGGCCTTCGACACGGTACCTCACCAGCGACTACTGTGCAAACTGAGGGCCTACGGAATAGGGGAGAGGCTGCTGCGCTGGGTGGAGAGCTTTCTGATGGGCAGAAGGCAGAGGGTCATCCTGAATGGTGCGAAGTCCAGCTGGGCACCTGTCAAGAGTGGAGTACCACAAGGATCTGTGCTTGGGCCACTGCTGTTTGTAATATATGTGAATGACCTTCCTGATGCTGTGCAGTGCAACATACAGATGTTTGCAGAAGACACCAAAATCTACCGTCCACTGAGTAGCTCGTCAGACGCTGAAAGGTTGCAGGCCGACTTGAACGCAGCCATCGACTGGTCAGACATGTGGCAACTCCGCTTCAATGCAGAAAAGTGTAGAGTTCTGCACGTTGGAAGGGCCAGCGAAGGTCAGAGGTACTCCATGGGTGATGCGCAGTTGGACGAAACCACCGTTGAGAAGGATCTTGGTGTCCTGGTCGACAGTGAGTTGAAGTTTCGGGAGCACGCTGCAGCTGCGGTGTCGAAGGCCACACGTGTCTTATCCGTGATTCGCAGATCTTTCGAATCCATCGACGCAGAAACGCTCCCGGCTCTTTACTAAACACTGGTCAGACCTCACCTGGAGTACTGCAACACTGTCTGGGGCCCATTCAGTCGAGCGGACCAACAACGAGTGGAGAGGGTTCAACGGAGAGCTACCAAGTTGATACCAGCGATCAAGAACCTGCCGTACACTGAGAGGCTCCGACGTCTAGGTCTGCCGTCACTCTACTACAGGAGGCGACGAGGAGATATGATCGCGATATACCAGCTGCTGCACGGTGGAGTCGACCTGGATCCGGAGCTGTTTGTCACGCCAGCTGCCGCTGGTCCCACCAGAGGCCACGCCTGGAAACTGAGGAAACCGAGGGCTGAAACAAGAACGAGAAGACTCGCTCTTGGAGTCAGGGTCGTAAACGACTGGAACGCCCTACCAGCATCGGTTGTTTCATCTCGCTCCTTGAATGCCTTCAAAGCCAAGCTCGACGCCCACTGGTCCCACCTCCAATACACCATTCACATCAATGATGTGACATAGTGACATACTAATGAGAGCCTATGGTTCTCGGACTATTCGAAATATAGCTGTTCTATCGTGAAAAATTGGAACGAAAAAGGACTTAGGTTCATAGCAGATTTGATTGACGAACAAACTGGGCGGATAATGACGAGGGAAGCGGTGCAAGATAGGTTTGGAATAAGAATGACCATTCTGTGCTATTCAAGCCTCGTGAGAAGTTTACCTGAATGTGTGAAACGTCAATCTTTCGACGACATACCGAAACCAATAATACCAACGAGATTAAATCTCGTTATGAATCATGCGAAGTTCTCACGCTATGCATATCAGATGGCAATACAATCAAAGAAAGCCGAAACAAAGAATGCGGATGAGCGTCTAAGACAGAAATGGATGACAGATATTGGACACTTTGTAGAGGATAGCACAGTGGCTGTAATGAACGCCACTCATTCAACACGACTCATTATGCTACATTACCGAATAGTTAACAGATTTCTCACTACAAACAAATTTCTGAATATCATCAATGTGAAAGACGATGATAAATGTACGTTTTGTCACAGACACGCAGAAACTTTAGCGCACATGTTTTGGTCCTGTACCGAAGTTCAGAGTTTCATTACCGACATAAAAGTATTCTTACAATCTACACACCAATTTACACTTCAAATAACTCCAAAAACAATATTTTTCGTACAAAACCTAAACCCAATTGAAGTACTCATTTTAACCTTGATGAAACAAGTAATATGCGAAGCACGATCGAAGGAAGCTATTCCAAACGTAGTACATTTTAAATATAAATTAAAGCGCGAAGCTGAAACTGAAATAATAACAGCTAGACACGTCAACAAAATAAGGGTGTTTGAATCGAAATGGGGGGCATTGAAAAACATTTTACAACACGAGTAGTCAGCTCGTGTAGTCACAAGCTTATCATCCATTGCCAAGTTGTGCGTAAGGAGATGCGCAGCGCACGCAGCTGCCGGCGGGCCGGGGCCGGACGAGACGCGCCGCCAATTGCCCGATTTGTAGGTACAATGGCTCTTATCACGGTAATCAGTGCTCTGGCTGGCGGGGCGTGGCCCGTTGGCGACCCTGCCGGCGCGGGCGGGGACCGGCGGACCGGCGAGCTCGCGCGGTGGCGTGCGCGGGCGGTGCGGGCCTCTGCTGGCGCTGCCGGTGGCGGGGGCTGGTTCCGGCGGGGGGCGTGGCCGGCGGGCGACGTGGTGAGCGCCGTTTCCGCGCGTCGGGCTCCTCGGTCTTCGGTGTCTTACTTACCCTATACATAGGATACTCTGTCGCTGCTGCCGTCGCGCCGCTGCCGCTGCCGCTGCTCGCTGTCGCCGTGGGCGCCGTTGTGACCGGCCTCACCGGTTTGAGCATCATTAAGTGCGCTTGCGTACGTGCTGCTGCTGCTGTTGGTTTGTGTGTCTGTTAATAAAAAAAATCAGCCACCGCTCCCAAGACCCATCCGGGCCAACCCGGGACCGGCCTCTTCGACTGGGGCCGGTCGGCCGGCCGGGCGTGCGGGGCGCCGGCCCTACAAGTCGACGGCTCGCACGCCCGGCCGGTGGATAGGGGGCGCCGCCCGCGATACCCCTTCGCCGGGCGGCGCGGGCGGTGGCTGATGGCCCGCCGCGTTTCTTTAGTCCATGAAAAGACACCTTGACCAGGCGGGCCACACCACGTCGCGTGGTGGTGGCGAGCTCTATTTTTATAGCTCGGCCGCCGCCTATAGTTAAAATGCAGTTGAAATGTGGCAAAAAAAAAAAAAAAAAAAAATGATGTGACATAGTGTGATATGACGATGAGGAAGTGACACAGTCAAGGAGCTCGATAAAGTAAGAGTCCTAAAGGCCAAGTGGCCTTCTAAATCTCGTACATCGTAAGTGTAAGTGTAAGTGTAAGTGTATCAATATCAGTAATGGACCTATTTTAGTTCATAGTTCTTAATTTCAGTGGACTGAAACAGATATGTTAGTTGTACAAAAGTCGACTTTAAAACTGAGTTATTTCAGTGATGTATCTAGTCTGCGTTCGATCTGTTGATCTGACTCTCCGTACCCCCCCCCCCCCCCCCTCTAGACATGTCGCCAGTACCAGCTGGGCAAGAAGTGCTGCGAGTTCATCTGTCTGGACGGCGGCGGCGAGGCCGGCGCCTCACCCGGCTACCTGGGCGGCTCCAAGGACCTCGGTCTGCGCCTCGTGGCCTCGGCGGTGACGGCCGTGCTCTCGCTGGCGCTGCTGCTGTTTCTGGTTTACCGGCTGCGGCAGAGGCGACACAGAGGTAGGAGTGCAGCAGAGATGCCAGAGAGGGCTGTAGAGTGTAGACTGCAGGCTCTTGGATTATCTGCGTGCGTGGCGGGCTCTGTTTTGCAGGCATTGCGCTTTGTCACGTTCATGCACCATGACACTTGTTGTACATGTCATATTTTCTCCTCTCATGGCTTAAGGACACATTTTCCTCAAGTTGTTACTTGTTAGAGAAGGGATTAGTTATGCTTTTGTGAAGTCACTTTCCGTCACTCGCTAGCCTACTGCAGAAAGTTTTAGAATTTCTTCGTCTGTCTGTGCAGCATCGGTGGTTCAGTGGTAGAATGCTCGCCTGCCACGCGGGCGGCCCGGGTTCGATTCCCGGCCGATGCATTTTTTGACCTCTGACCACCCTGACCTGGGACCAAGGGAGCGTGCGCATGGCGCATGCCGCATGATGATTGGTGAGCATTCATACATCCCTGCACTCATGCTAGAACTTTTTCATTGTCATTGATCTTCATACCGGCTGCAGATCTCCGCTGTTCTCATGGCCAATAGATTCCCAATGTTGTGTTGGCAGCGTGTGCTTCGCTACCTACCTATGGTGGTACGTTGTTACAGCTAGGGTGATCTGTTTTACATCGTACATTCGTCACTCCCAGTCAAAATGAAACGAATCAGAGCTGCCATTTGTTTGAAATTGATATCCGATAGCTCCTCTGCGACATCTTGTTCACCTTGAGTACTACACGAGACCGTATCAAGATTTCCTAATCAAGCATCGCACACAATGGAGTGAGGAGTAGAAGAGGCGATCTGGAAAGATCTGGTCTCCCTCCTCTTAGTCCCTGGTAGCAGCCTCTAAGACGCAGGTGGACCGGCCTGTTCCTTGCGTCGTCTCACCCGACCACAGGATTAGTCGAGCTGACCCGGACGGATCAACACCACTGACTCTACTTTGGCAGTAAATAAAGCGTTCAACAGATTCTCCCCCTCTCTCTCCGTTAGGCTCTGCGGCCTTCTTTCTTCCATGGTGATCAGTCCTGACTCCGAGTTGGCTTTTCTCCCTGTATCTGTAAGTACAGATACAGTACTGTTCTGTATACTGTACTGTATACTGTATACAGCACTGTATACTGTATCTGTATACTGTATACAGTACTGTATCAAGCTCTCCACCGCTCTGTCCACCGTGACGGCTACTACAGCGTTCTACATCGTCTCCCCCTGTCCCTCCCTCAGGCCCTCCATCTCTGCGTCCCGAGGAGACCTACAACCTACAGCTAATGAACTACCTGCGCGGCTCGGGCTACCTGGGCGCCGGCGGTGGCCGCGGCAGCCACGACTTCTACTACGAACAGCCGCCGCCGCCCTACTCGGTGTGGAAGCCGCCCCAGGTGGCCACGGGCGAGGCGCCGCCGCCCTACAGTGAGGCCATCCGTCTGCCGGAGTTACGGCAGGGTGTGCCGCCTCCTACCCCGCCGCCGACAGCGCGGACCACTGCTGAACGCTGGCCGCAGGCGGTGCTAGTACTGGCACCGGCCGTGACGGCGGCGGGGACTGCCGAGATACCACGTCAGCGCGCTGCTATCGTCAGGTGAGGAGGGAGGATATGGGAGCTGCTGGGGCTGGATGCTAAGTGCGGTGTGTGTTGACCTGTGGGGTAAAGTTTGGCAAAGTTTCGTTGAAACAAAGTGTCCAATGTCCATGCTGTTATAGCTGGACGAAATTGACAGCGCTACAGTGTCTATTCCCTTTTATTTCCATCTTTAACTTTTGCAGCGTTCATGCTAACTCCAGAACAGCGCAGTTCATTCCTACGCTCTCACAAAGACTGCCTTACGTCTGACGTTTTCTCTCCCCCTGCCGCAGTTCGAACCTGGACTCGGAGGCCGGCCCGGACTCGGACCCGGAGCTGCCCTCGTACCCGAACCCGGAGCCGGGGTCGGACTGTGACGACGCCCTGGCTCCGGATCTCTCTCCGGAGCCGGAGCCGGAGCCGGTCGCCCGCCGCGCCCGTCCGCAGCCCCCGGAGCGTGTACTGCAGCGATTCAGTCTTCATCTCCAGCTCGACTGTAGTGATTCGGCCACCAGCTCGAGTCCGACCCTGTCTCCGGACGGTGGCACGAGGCCCGGCAGCGTCACCAGTTCCAGCAGCACGGAGCGAAGCGAGTGAGTGAAGCGAGGGACTGGGTAGGACGGGAGGGATGCGTGGGGGTCGGTGTCGGGACGTGGGGTCGCATTGTGTGCTATGCAGACGTTTAGTGGTACGGTGAATCTAGGACGAGGCGATGCGACGGTTGGAGGAATCGTCAAGTTATGCGGCGCAGGAGCGATGGTAAAGTCTAGATGTAGGAGGCTGCATCGTAAGGCTGCCGAAGTAGGCGACTGTCCCCATAGGTGTCTAGCAGCGCCACCTACATATGGTGACGTGTGGCCACACCGTAATCCAGCCGTCGCGCTGGCAATGGCAGGGCCGGTTCCATAGACTGCGCATTGCAACCGAGAAACTGGCGTATTTTAGACGCGTTTTAGCTAGCGTGTTTACAATTATCAGATCCATGTATGTCTGGAGAGTGAATCAGGGTTTCGCCATCAACCTTTTAATATGTCGACGTACTGAACAAATGCGATTTTCCTATTGAATATTCTCGTGCGCGCTTAGTGATTCGAGGCATGAAGTAGGCAACATTAAGCCGATGTCAATCCCTGGTACTCGCTATTAGTCTTGTAGGTAACTACCCGTTGCACGTCAGTTTGGACGGTACAAAGTCTCTTCCGTCTCCGGCCTACCTCTCGGACGCAGTATCGTGACGGGGCTGGCCGGGGCTCTCTCCCGGGACTATTACGACCCCCTCCGGGATTATTACTACCCCCTCCAGGACTGTTACGACCCCTGCCGGGACTGGTACGTCCCTTCCCGGGGTTGTTGCGTACAACCCTTTCACGGGGTGTTATTATTCTCTCCGGGGTTGTTACGACCATTTCCGGGATTTTTGCGTACGGTCCTTTCACGGGATGCTACGATTCTCTCCGGGGTTGTTACGATCCTCCGGGAGTGCCGCGACCCTTGTACGGTCCACTGCGGGGTTGTTATGACCCTCTCCCGTTGCCACAGCTCGCTTCCATTGATAAAAGAGTCCCCTACACATACCCACATCTACCCTTCTCTGGTGCGTGCTCGGTAGGTTTGGTAATCGGTAGCAACGCTAGAAACTAGGCAGGGTACAATAGTTAGGAACGACGGTTGGAGGGGAGGTTCTACGACTCTCTGCCCGGAGTACGGGAAACGCGTTCTGAGTTATTTCGCCGCCGCTGTGAGAGATGTCCATCTGAGGAACATGAAAAGTTTGGATAGCTTTGGGTCTTACCGTTCATGGGAACCTGTGGCTGCAATTTTAACTGCAAAATTCCATTGCATAGTGTTACTGTGATATCAGTGGACAAATTTCTTGCCTGTTGAAGTCGCTCTTTGATTTTGACATTTTATTTTCCATTTACTCACACATGAAAAGCGCTGAATCGCCTAGGAAATTGCCAGTTTACCTTTAGAACTATGATAACGACCAATGTTTTGGATTGTTTTCTTTTGGAACCACTGGGATATGCAGGTGTTTGTGGGATTTTTTAAATGTTGCGAAATTCCATTATCCTCAGCGATTCTGTGATATAAATGGACAAAGCTCATATGCGCTGCAGCCCTTGTTTCATTTTATTTACGTTTTAAAGCACGACTTGAGACCTTGACGTCCCGAACTCCACAGACAGATTATTGTACAGTGCACACTATTGGTCGTTTTTTGCCATTGATTTAGCCGCTGTTTGAGTTATGTGTATGCGGCGCGATGCTGTTTAGTTTAGCACAATTAGTTGAGTCGTAATGGACCGTGTATCGTTATATGCCTGCCCCACTTGCTGTAATATGTTGTAAGGTCGCACAAGGTTGTTGGCCTCCGCTATTTTACGTTCGCACAGGGTATTTGCGCCTATAATGCTAGCGTTTCTATTTGTAAGCTACGCAGCAGTTAAGCTTGGGCCATTTATTTGCCGGAATTTAGGCAACTCCGTAATGCAGCCTCATTTATCCAGCCCTGGTTATCTTGAAAGAGGTCGTGTTATGTATCGAGTTAATAATATCGGAGTGTGTATTTAGCCACACGGAGTTTTACATACACGGATCCGCTGCTGCTATATGGGCGATATGATGAACAAACAGGCCCCATATAGCCTCCCATTGTGTTATTGCCTCTGCAAGTGGTATCGAGTCCGGCCCCGCTTGTTGAAGCGAGCCCGGTCGACCCTTGGGACTCACATGTAACATACACGTGTAACCCATGGAGCGCGTAACACATACACTATGCAGTTAGTAGGAGAGCTGGCCTGCGGTTCATTGCTTAGCTCGACCTCGTTATTGCATATATGAAATAGTGGACTGCAGTAGCTCTACGCGCCGCCGGCAGACTCCCCGCTCGAGTACCCTGGTATTACTGTGATATATTCGCTAGCTCTAAGTGATGGCCGCCGCTGATATATGTAACGGTGACTGGTGGAATATTTCCTGTGTCACAATGAATGATATGTGTACGTGTGCATATGTATGCTAGTGTGCACTCTGCACTAGAATGTCTAAATACATGGACGTAACTTGATCTGTCGGTTTATTCGCGTTATGGTAAGGGCGAGCCCTGCAATCCTGCGGTCGATTCAAGCTTGCTGGAAAGCTCGGAAGAAACTTAGACTCCATGCCAGTTGGGGTGCGTTCTAATTCAAACAAGTGCCTCGATTGAAGTTTGTGGTGTTATTCAGAAAGATCTAGACGAGCACACTTCCTTGTGGAGACGTCAGGACTTCACTGGTGATTTTCTCTCTGTCTCTGAGCGACTTCGACCCGCTAGTTGAGCACACATGACTCGTAGGTGGGCACCATGTACTTGATGTTGATGAAGGCGTCCTCTCCGCCCGTCTTCTCGAAGATCTCGAGCGTCTCCTGAATGAGGTCTCCGATGTTGGCGTTTTTCTGCTGCGAGTAGTCAATGCCGTCGCCTTGGTTCACTGTGGGCAGAACAGGGACAGAGTCATTCTCAAGACGACGCATGGCAAATTGGATGGACGTTAGCCCACGCCAGGGTGGTGGTTGGATCGTAACACAGAGGCGAGTTGGGGTGGGGCTCATTTTCGGCCCTTCTGACTTGGCTCCTGCGCCTCTGGCTAGGTGGCGACACAGGTAAACGGTTTTCGATAGCGCGTCAAAAATCACTAAAGTGGGTATTGCAGTCATTTTCATGTCAGGTCGAAGGTAATGAAATGTTTCACCAGAGGTAATGAAATGGGAAATTTTCCCCATTTTACTTATTGAATGAAATGGCCTATAACCCAATGTTACCGTCTACCGGGTGTACGCTTAGAAGTGCTGTCAACCTTTATGCAATCGTTCGTTTGATGTAGCTATGATAAGCATTTCATTTTTCATGGAGGCGAGATGACCTGGTGACCTGGGCCTAATGAATATGCACATGTGCGGAAAAGATGCAATGCAACGCAATAAAAAAAAACTGGCGCTGTGCGCTGATGCTTTGAAACATTCGCGAAAAAATGAGGGGCGGGCGCATGAACCCGCCCCAATAAAACGAACAAATAGAGAATAGGGATTTGAAATGACTGATCACCGTCTTTGTTATCAGAAGGCAAAATGACCTCGCAGTCGGCGCGTCCCTAATCCCCAACAAACAAAACCAGAAGGCAAAAGGAAACGAAAGTCGAGTCATATCGTGCGCCTAGCTCCAAAGTGCCAGCAAAAATAAATAAATAAATAAAACGTTATCAATAACTGAAACCGCCTCCCGGTCCCCTGACGCTCACTGACCGTTCTTGTTCACGAACAGGTTGAGGATGGGCAGGATCTGTCGGTAGTAGGGCACCAGGGCCTCGCCGACGTGGTCAGCGCACAGCGCCAGGTGCTGCAGCACTTGCAGTGTCACGCAGAGGATGGACGGGCAGCGCGTATTGAGCGCATCTGAAACACGGCCCGGTCGCGGGGTCAACTCCCCCGGCATTTGCCAGGCAGGTATCACACGGTCATCGGCGGCAACTGCAGGGTTCTATAGAGACTAGTTAAAGGCTGTGTGAACGCCTGATGTTAGCAGTTTACTGATTTACGTCGGCTTCAAAGCCCACTGTGTACTCAAGATTCCGCTTTAATGGGGTCGGCGCTGATCTGGATCTTTTGATGCGTGATGGCCTAAAAGAGGTGGGTAATGGCTGTACATTAGAGCTGGGATGGCCGCGAATGCACAATTATGGAGCTCATTTGGCGCATGACGTCACCTAAATTGAGGTTATATTCGTCCCCTTAGGCTGAAAATTGGCAGCGACGACCGAAAAGTGGATGCCTTGGGTCTGAATGTAACGACGGGAGTATTTTACGAAATTGTAACAATGCAAGCATCTCACGGTAAAAGACGGATAATATGATAAATACAATGATAAATTTAGAATATGATATGTAATTAGTTCACAAGGTCCTAGGATTTGACAAATTATACTCACTTTTGATGGGAATGATGAGCTGCGGCACAACCGGTAATATTTTATCTTTTCCTCTCCGTAGAATGTCGTGAACTCCTTGCCTTGCAAGGAAATCGTATGGGTGTGTCTGCTCGCATAGTCCGTCGAAAAACAGTGGCAGGTAGTGATGAAGATCGAGTTTTTCAATGGGCACCTGAAAAATGGTGACGTTATTTTACACTGATCACCAGTTGCTTGTAAAACGTTAGGCTCGTCCATGCATCTTTTATTTTCTGAATTGATTACTTCCGATTTATAGCGCATTTTCAATTGTGAAGAATAGTGAAAGGCTAAATGATTCAATTTTTCCGTAGACAAATCATTTTTTTTCATAAATAAAAACTAGAAAAAAAAAGAAACTTATTGACGGCAGACTCGGTCAAGCGTTTCATATGCTAGACGTGAAAACAGACATTTAATTTTCCTGCGTAGTGGTGCAGGACAGGTGGTATAGCAAATTATCCACTTACCTTCCAGATGATTTTGAAGCCCCGGACCACTGGTTCCAGAATCAAGGGAAAGTCTCCTCGCTCGTAGTACATTCGAAAGGTGGTCGGCTTCGTTCGTCTGGGCTTGAACGCTCCTGCACATGGTGCAGGTACAGGGATCGTATTTCGTTGCCAAACTTCGATGGTAAATGCTGGCACAACGCGACATTTCGGGGAAAAGTTGGGTCTGCAAGTCGCGAGTGACATACTCCCCTCCTGGCAGCCCCCCGACGAGCTGGAACTCGGTGTCGCGCTACGGACAAGCTGTTTTGCTCCGAGCTGCCATCGTCGGCTGACTTGTTTTGTCGATGTGGGGTTCGAGGATTTCTTGGCAACCGGCATGCGCAGTCGCAACATAGGATCCCCTTGGTAGGTTATTGTACCTTATGAGTTTCCAAGAAAACTGCACTTTCTTTGATTAAAAATGTATAAGAATATTTCAGTTATGTATAGAAATAAAAGTATTTAAAAAATTAAACATAACAATAAACAACCTATTCGTAAGCGAAGAATATGAATGCCTAACATCCAAATCTCTGTTGCTTCTTAAAAAAATAGGCACATGCATAGTTTTAACCGCCAGAATAAATCACGATAAAGCATTTGCCTTCCGACACCGTCAAATAAAGCTTCTTGCTGCCCAGCATAGAAATGCATTTTTTAACGTTGTTGGAAATGCATTTGATTTGATGTTGAGGAGTTCATCTCCTTACTCGCCTGCTTGCTGCCTGCTTGTCCTGCCGCACGGCTCTCCAATGGTCGTCACTTGGCTCTCTGGACTTCCATGTTGAACGATGGCTTTTGGACAGGTTATAGTCGTAATGATGAGTGGATTGACCCTTTTTTCCTTTCAACAATATAATGCAAAGGTTAAGTACATATTATGTCGAAGTGTTTAACCAAATGATCGGTTTTTGCTTGGAAATGTAAGCCTTCAGTGATGACAATTTTTTCAGACCTGCAGTTCGCCACTTGTGTGTTTTCTCATGAAATGGCATTCCAGCACTCAGCAAAACACATAATTGTTTGAAATTTCCTCCAGCATTTGCTTCGTAATGTAAAACAATTGCAATCAGTTTATATTTTGTGGCATTCAGGACAGATCTTATCATTTTATTGAAAAATAGCACGCCTTTCTCACCAGTCACCAGTGATTGCACAATGCACAGCCCTCTGCAAACTGCGTGGTAGGTATTCTTTTTCCGACAAAACCGAGAATAACGCGAATACTATGCTATCGGTCACTCGAAAATCGTAACAGCAAGACGCGCGAGATACCGCACCTTAGATTGGCATTATCATCTTATTCATTTTCCATCCAGTTTGGCAGCAAAACCCAAAAGTTTATATTTGCCCCCAAAACAAACTTTTGCATTTTATTGCCACACAAGCCGTTTACTTTGTTTAGTAATAGACCCAATCGAAGGAGTGGAGCATGGCGCATCTATTTGAAGTGAGTTCCGACCGACTGTTGACATAGCCTTTGAGTAATTATCGGTTTTGTCGAAAAAAGAATACCTACCACGCAGTCTGCTGAGTGCTGAGGGCTGTTCATGCCGTTTTTTACTCGATCGTAATATGTTTGCAAAGCGTTCAGACCATCATGCCATGTGCAGCATTACCATTATCTAAAAAATTGCATATGAGGTGTCGTTACTTTAACAATTTTTTTCCAATGTCGCAGATTTATGTAAGGATAGATCTTGGACCGGTTGTTGTGCATCTGTCGAGCTCTCTTTTTACCAGAGAGTGAGATAAAAACACAACTGAATGATTCTTAAACGTGACATATTACGTCAGAAATTGACAATTACAAAAACAATAACATCGACGCATAACTTTGCGGTGGATGACCATCAAACATTTTACGAAAATGGAACGTTTTAACATCTATAAGATGATCCCAAGTCCCAGTGTAGAGAGACGTAATCTGAGGCATAGGAACGGGACCGTGCAAAAACGTCGTTCATATTCTGGCCGGGGAATAATCGCCGTTGGAAACGACTCCGTCTGAGGAAAAACAGTGAGATGCTGATGAGATGCTGATGCTGTGCTGAATATTTTAATAAACAAGTGATTCGATTTCGATATGCTTCCAAGTTCGTTTCCTTGAGGCTTCAACTACGTAGACTGCGTGTAAGCCTCAGAGGTGCTTAGAAGAAGTGTGTCTTAGAAGTAGAATAAACATGGAAATTGATGATACATTATAATGTCCACAATGGCAGACTAGTTTTTATTGTGAAGGACCAATGTTTTTTTCCAACAATGAGCGACTGGATTAAATGGTACAATCGTAATTAATATTTTAACCCTCTCCCGTATTGGCCTTTTTACAGCATCTAGCGCTTACCACCCCCAGCCGCTTGGCCCCCGATCGAGCGAGAGATTCGCAGAAAAAAAGAGTGTGCTGCCCGCGTTGAGTGGAAGCCGATGTTCCCAGGTCATCGGTTGACCTTCCAGGCCAGGTCAATGACCCAAAAGACGAGAAAATCGGGACCTGCTAGAATCTCGTAATGTCAGGTACTTGAGACTTTAGGGGTCCTGATTACGAATGTCATGTTAGTTTTGATCAAAGATGACGTGTTCATGCACTTTATAGGCTAGGTCGGGTCAGGTCAGGTCAGAGGTCAGGTCAGGTTAACCAGTAGGCGTCCTGCCAGCTACTCAAAGTAGGTGTCAACAACTACCAACAGCTTCGTAACGTTACATCGACACCTTTTTTTTAAACCCCACATTTGTTCTCGGGTGAATTTCAGACAAGAATTGGCTAGAGACCTTCAAAAAAGGTACAATCACTCGATTTTTCTCAAGTTTGTCTGTCTTGGCAGATAAAGCAATACCAGAACAGGCCTACGAACACACATATTTGATCAGGATCGGACGATTGGACACTTTTAAAAGGAGAACTTTCGTGCCTCCCGGAAATTCACGGGAGAGCAGATGTGGGGTTTAAAAAAGGCGTCGACATGGGCATCAAAACTACTTCTCAAATATTCAAATGGGTGCCGAATTAGAAATCAGCTATAAAACTACTCTAGAAGCATGTATAACTCGAAAAGTAAGACAAGGTCGTCCAAGGTCAATTACCTTTATGTACATGACCTTCACTTGACCTTGACACCCACCCTAATGCATGGGACAAACATCATTTCTCATGTTGGAGTTTTGACAACCACAAAAAGACTGGAAACGCACGAATATTGTGTGCTGTCAGACGTCGATTCCAGCCTGACATGGCCCCGAGAAAGTGATGACATGTAAAATGTTACTTGGGTCGTGGTCATTTAATTTCAAAGGTAGGCGTAAAATTAATTGACTCAAGGGTACTAAAAGTTTCGTGGCGATCAATCGCTTTTTGCGCGAGTTATTCGCCGGAAGTCGAGGGGGTCCGTTTCATCCCCATATCATATCCATATTAGTGCAAGGGGTAATTTATTAATTATTTGAAAAGTGAACTTGACATCATCCCTTGATCTTATACGCCTTTGCTATGCGATGTCGATATAATGTTTGTGTATGAAATAGTTATATGCATTGTTGCTGAATTTAAAGATCTTTATTGGTTGACATATCAGTTTAGGTCCCACAGTAGCTCATATACCTGCTTTTTTAAATTATAACACATTCTTTTCTATTACAATACTGAAATGAGTTCATGATATGAATATATTTGTGGAAAAATAGATTTTGTGCAAGTTTGATGCATTCGTCATGTAACGTAACCCGTTGTGAAAACGGCTATATTGTCTTGCTATGCTTACATAAAATAATAACAGGCATAAAACTTGCCTATTATAATAGCTACATAAATTGATACATTAAAAAAACTGAGATGTTAACTTTCCTTCTCGAGGCTCTATACAGCCATTCTTCATGTATCCTATAGGCAAGGAAGCGATTAACATCATAATCGTCCTTTATAAAATCGTCCATATCCATTTTCAAGAAATTGCATCTGATTTACTGAAAAGTTAACATGACAATTAGATAAAGTAAAAAGGAATGTAGGATATTTGAGATATCTCCGCTTCAAAGGAACTTGAAATTAATCATCGAAAAAGAGGGACATCGAAAAAAGAAAAAAGACTCGTGAGTTACTTCGTTTTTCGAATGAGAGTGAATGTGAAAGGAATCAAAGTCATCTGGAACATTTTAGGGATAATGGGATCAATGGGAAACGAAACTATTGTTTTCTAAGTTGAAACTGACGTTTCCATCTATTTCATGAGGGGGTTGCATCACCAATTCTTTAAAATAGCAAAACACCTCATAAAATCATGAGTGATAGTCGTCCAGATAGCAGGGTTTCTGGCCCAACGATAATGAGTGCGGGATCCCGAAAGTTGGATGAATCTGTATCAGCTCCGTTTCGGTCTGCCTTAGATGTTAACATCGTCTTGCCCAAGAAAAGCAGCACATACCGATCGGGCACAACAATCGCAAGAGACGACGGAGCATGTGGTGAGTAATGTCACCCACTTGTGCTTATTGGAATATTGCAATTGATTTTCCCATGAAGTCATGGTCAATTTCTGACCATGGAAAGAGCTCTAGAATTAGAGTATCTAGTTTTAGAAGTAATGCTGCAAGTGTGATATTGCGTGACATTATTTTCAATTATGCCATAATCTTGAAATATGTTTCGCTTTATGCTGACGAAGGAAGATCTAGAATCACCCTTATTAGGTTCCCGAGTTAATATCTGGCAGAAACTAACCACAAACGTGGCCGTTTCCAGCAACATGCTTCAGAAGCTATAGCTGCAATATGTTGTGTACTGCATGTAATATTGCAGCTAGGGGTGTGTTACTTGCCTTAGTACGCAAGTAAATATGTGAAGCGAATAAGGAGCTCAATTGCAATCTCGTAATGATTAGCCCGTGACCCGTATGAGGGCGAAGAGCCACCCTCCCTTGTGGTATTTCTTATATTATTCAATAGCGGCCACGAATTTCGACTTGCCGTTTTCAGTAACTCCCCGAACAACCATTTTGCGCATCTCCTGAAAAATAGCTCTTGGCTCATCTCACGTCGTGAGTTATGAAGGTCATGAGATCACGTTCGTCCCTTTTCAGTCGAAAGTGTTGCTTACGGTAAAAACCACAGATACCTAATCATATTAACAATCTAGACACTAGAGGCTCAAAAATCAAACCGTAGGTATCAAAGGCATGGCAAAGGAAATCGCCTTCTCGAAATTTCAAAGAAAGAAATGAAAAAAAGTCAAGACTTTGCAAGTTTTAGGTCAAAACTGAGATTGTATTTAGTTATTCTTTAAATTTGAGGAAATATTAAAAAAAAACGGAACACATGTTAAAGAGAGTCAAAAGTCTTTACACATACCAAAAATGAACAGAATATTTGTAAAACTGCCAGAGATATAGTTATTTGAAGGATTTAAATATAGTGATTGTTCTGATGACGTCACATTATTTTAAGCATTTGCACTTGTCATTAGTCTAGGGAACTATGATACTTATTTATATCTTCGTGACTTACTAAAAAAGTTGTCGCCGCTTTTACGTGATAAAGTTCATTTTGCGTAATGAATTGTTAGTAAATTCAAACCTACCTATTTTACCTTTTCGATCTTCCTGTGACGTCATAGGTCAAATATAAATGGCCAACGAGGTTGCTGCCAAATTTAAATGGCCAGTGGCCACCGGGCTTACCCTCGCACTGATATGGGGAGGGGTTGAACTTGCCTCCCTCGGTTTTCGCGAATAACTCGTGCAAAAAAGAAATGGCCGATTGCAACGAAACATTGAAGAGCCTCGATTTCTCAGCGTAATGCCTACCCTTTAATTTCATGAACGTTACCGAAATATCCTTTGACCTATGAACTGTTTCTCGAGACCATATTCAGCCAAAATCGCTATTCGGCATATGTCAGCGCACATTTTCAGCGCGTTTCCAGTCTTTTTGTGGCTCTAAACGTTCAAACATGTGAAATGATGTTTGTCACATGCATTATGGTGGATGTCAAGCCTGAAGGTCACGTGAAGGTCAAGGCAAGGTCATTGACGTTAGATGACCTTGGTCCTCATTTTCCAGTTGTACATGTTTTTCTGGGGTAGTTTTTGTTGAAACCGATTTGAATTTAGCACCCACTTGAACATTTATGAAGTAGTTTTGGTATCTTCGTAACATGTCACGAAGCTGTCAGTGGTCGTTGTCACAGGTATGGATAGCCGGCAGGATACCTACTGGTTGGAGCTACTGGTCCAAAAGTTTGAGCTGAATCTTGGCAATTTCTCATAGTTACTTTGCAATCGTTAAGCTGAACTTTTTTGACCGAGAACGTACACATTTGATAAATTGGATGTCGCGATCGAGGTCTACGCCTAAAAGTACCCATAAAGGCATAAAACATGCGTCATACTCGTATATGACATGAATGTCAACTTTTATTTTCGGGCATATGTTCTTGCCTGAATGACCTGATCTTGACCCCGGCCTATGATTAACTGACCCCTATATGGATCTGACACCCGTGTAGCATTTATATGAAGGATTATGCTTAGTCCTACTCCTGACAAAGTTGATGACGAGAGACGCCCAGTACGAGGTTCTCAAGTAAGTCCATGCCATTGAAAGAACAATGACAAGTGTTTGACCTGACCTTGACCTGACTCGTGACCTTAACCCGCGACCGCCGGGGGGGGGGGGTCGGATCCGACCCCCCCCCCCTCCGTTTTTCTTGAATAACTCATGAACCACTTTCGCTATCTACTTGAAACTTGGCATACCTTTTCCCCCATCAATTTGACGTCTCCTGTACAATTTTTAAGAAAAAATCTTTTTTTTTAAGATATTTCGATTTTAGTGATGTAACTACATGGCGTTTTTAGTCAAAAAGTGGTAAATGTTTTAAAAAATCGCCAAAAATCAGGGTTCTTCAAAAAAATAAAAAAACGCAGCCCAACGAGTTCTTTAAAATAGCTATCTCGGATTTTCAATAAAATGCGTTTTTCACCCCTGAAAATTCAAAAAACTATATTTTTTGGAAAACAGCTGATAAAATCCAAAATTTTGGAAATTAAAAAAATACAGAATATATGTTGTAAAGCTCTTAAGAACATTAGATGCCCCAATTTTCAACTTTCTATCTTGATTTTTGACCCCCAAATTGTAAAAAATAGCTCCAACATGCATAGTAGGGTGTGTCATTTTGGGCACTTTTTTCGCAAAACATGGTGCTCCACTGATTTTATCGTGCCCCAGACACGTAGAAACCGTGTGAATTTTTTTATTTCCCCCAAATATTAACACCCATGCGGCGCCGACCGCCGACACTTTGGCCTATCTCTCAGCATTAGCGACCTCAGCGCCCCTAGCGGCAATGTTTTGAACTAACACGCCCGCTATGCTTTGTGAGCTTACGATCATCATTAAATGCATTTTACCGAAATGACGCCTTGCTGTTGGCTTGTCTGGCACTCAGAATGTTGGTGAAAATGTGATGTTATGCATCTTAAAGCACGAAATAGTTCTGTGTTAATGTATATTGCATAGTACTACCCCCGATCCCCGTCCTGGTCTGACGGGATACCTACGTACGAGCGCATGTTTATAGTGCCTGCTATTAGGTGTCACATGTTTTTTTTGTAGCGTCGTTCACTGCATAGACCCCGGGGAACAGGGGGGGGGGGGGCAGTGGGGGCGCTTGCCCCCCCCCCCCTCCAACTTGAGAGCCGAGTGGGCGCCGCCCCCTCAACATTGATGCAACGATGAAGGATCTCTGCTCCCTTTTATGGACCTACATGTCTGTTTTATATAAACATCAGCACAAGGCATTTCTCTTGCATGTGAAGTGAATGGTTTCTACTGACTCGGCATCGATTTAAGAACACCTGCTATTATCATCCCACTTTGATTTTATCTGAACTTGATCATAACTTTGGTAGGTCAGATTTTATACTGGACCATTTTGGTTCCGGATGGTATTTGATTTGGCGTGATGAGAACATTATGACGTACAACGGTGGTAAAGTCGTTGATTGATACAGGTTTACTCGCTCCGGTGGGAGGCAGTAGCGGCGGAACACCTTCAATTAAGTGGAGGGGGGGGGGGGGGGACACTGCCGACTTTTGGTCCCATTCTTTCCATGCAACGCCCATAGGGCTAATGTTAAAATGCCCAAATCAGAGGGGGCACGGTGCCCCGGTGCCCTCCCCGTTCCGCCGCCTATGGTGGGAGGGCGGCGTGTGGGACTCAGAAGGAGACTAATGGCTTGTGTTGTGCCTTTGGTAGGACCCTCAGTATCACCGATGCAGGGCCTTCAGAGCCTCCAATTAGGGGCCTTTAGAGGCTCTGGTGTGGGGTCCTCACATACGCCCGTGTGGCCCCTCAGAGGTGCTAGTGTGAATCCCTCATAAGCACCGGTGAGGGTCCTCACAGAATACAGACGCCGTTGTGGACCCTCAGAGACACTGGTGTGGGTCCGTTACATGTGGGTGTGTGGCCCTTAGAGCTGCTGGTGCGAACCCTTTAAAAGTCGGCAGGGGGCCCTCAACGACCGGGGAGGGGGACCTCAGACCGGCAAGGGGCCCACAGAGGCCGGCGGCATCTTCAGAAGCCCTGTGGGGTCCTTAGATACCGACAAGGTACTCTGAGACGCCAGTGCGGCCCTCAGTCTCTGATGTAGGGCCCTCAGAGTTGCAGGTAGGTGGCCGTCAGATATGCTTTTGCCGAACCCTCACAGGCGCAGGTGTGGGTACCTCAGAGCCACCAATATAGGGTTGCATAAATGGTGTGGCACTGGCTTGGGGGACCCTCAGTGGTGTCCTTATGGGCCCTTAGAACCACTGGTGTGGGTCTCTCAGAGGTGCTGGTTGTGAACCCTCAGAGGCCCTGCTGAGGGCCCTCACGGTCTCCGTTATGGGATCCTAAGAAGCCGGCGTAGACCCTGACGGAGATCTTAGTGTGGCTACTTAGGGGCTCATGAGGTGCTCTTACGAGACCTGTGAAGTCTTTCTCAGCTGAAATATAGTCAGCGTGGACCCTCAGAGGTCAGTTGGTACCGCAGGGGTCTTTATGGCCGGGTGGGCTCTCAGAAGCACCAGTGAGGGCCCTGTCTCACAGTCGTCGTAATGGGGCCGTCTGAGACATTGGTGTGAGGCCATTACTGATTACAGGTTGGCGTAAGGCCCTAGATATGGCCCCTCTTGGGCCGGCAATGACTCTCAGAGGCACGCTAGCGGCCATAAGAGGCCGGTAAAGGGCCCTCAGAGGCCGCCAGTAGCCTTCAGAAGCCGGCGTGTAACCCTCATGGACAATTTAGTGAGGCTTCTTTGGACTCACGAGGTGCTGTTACGAGCCCTATTCTTTCTGAATCGAAATATGGCCAGCATAGACCCTGAGCGGTAAACTGGTGCCACAGAGCCCCTCCGACCCGAGGGGTCCTCTGAATGCGATAGGGGGGGGGGGACTAGATGGCACGTGCCTCCTGGGACCCCCTGACTACGCTACTATTTCATATGCGTCATGTCAGGTATTTTGTGCTTGCACCCCAACTTGAAGAATGTTCCTGGGCCCCTGTGACAATATATTGTATTCATTATAGGTATTCGTCATTAGCTTGCACTCTCTGCAATCTGCCCATACTATTATTTGTCCCTAGACGCGCTTACAGAAAGCAGGGATAAGCCCATACAGTCAACGGCCTGTTAGTTTCGCAAACAGCCGCCAGGGGCGCTAGGGTCGCCTATGTTGTGAGATAGGGCAAACTTCTCTCGCTCGGCGCCGCCTGGGGGTTAAAATTTGCGGGAAATTAACAATGCCACGCCCTTTCCACATGAGTGGAGCACAATAAAATCGATGGAGCACCTTGCATTGCGATTAGTGACACACCCTAATGCATAGGGCATGGTGACGTCATAAGCATTTTCGTGAATTAGAGGCATTTCTGAACATCGCATGTGAAAACAAATGGCACCAGTAGATTCCTGGGACAAAGCTCGTCTAGAAAAGTGCATTTTTATGTCAAAAATAAAAAGTTGAAAAATTGATTTTTTTTCTTAGCCCTCGTTTAGTTATGCATGGTATAAACGATTTTGTTTGCTTTCAATGCACACTTATCACCCGCACAGTGACTTGGGGTCACATATAACCATAACCATCGGATTTGGCGTGAAAAATAAGCCATAAAACATGTGTCGCACGCCCATGTAGCAGAAAGTGAAAACCGTGACCTTTCGTGACCTGACCTGACCTTAACCCGTACTTAGTATGACCCCTATACGCACATGGTACCTTCACTAGGCCTTTGAGGTCATTTTTGGTGAGTTTCGAGCAGCAGCTATCGATTCCGCCGTCCGTAAGCCTAATCATGCAAAACCCCTGAATTTGACCTTTGACCTGACCTTGACCCGAAAGTTGACCTCAATCTTAAAATCTTAAGAGTGCTTTGGGAAGATCTCGTAGAGACCTCTCGAACGCCGCCTCGCGGGGCTCGATACGACCATTGGTTCTCGAGATAACAGGGGGGGGGGGGGTCGGATCCGACCCCCCCCCCCAGGCTGTCGTGGGTACGGAAATAGCCCAGGCGATGCCCGGTTAAAATTCAATTTCAATGTACTATTTCAAGCGTCTCGTCGCGTTCTTTCGTTTGCCGCCTCGTGCGTTTCGCTACGCCTATTGGTTCTTGAGTTATCGGCTGGGGACGTTCAACGCCCCCCCCCCCCTCCCCCAGCAAGTGGATGGCACTGCCGGGTTTGATCCTCACTGCAAGCATGGCTTTTTAAACACAGTTCGATGTTCTATGAGCGAATGATTGAGAATAGGAAACAGACTGGTCTCTGGATGGTAAGAGCAGCTGCAGCCAGCCAGTGAGTGGGACGGCCGTCGTCCGGCCATGTGTCGGCTAAAACTTTGGCTTCTTTGTTTTCCACGTAACTTAAATTTGCCGGTCAGAGGGCATGGCAGCGGTCGGGGTCTGGACAACAATATCTTCTTGGTGCGCCTTCTGGCTCTGTGAGTTGGCTTATGTGAACTCATTAGAACTAAGTTCATAACAATTAGGTAGGTCACGGAATCGCCAAGATTTCACATGATCGATATAGGCTAATACACTGTAAAAAAAGTTTAGCACCGTAGAGGTACTTTTCAATTGACTAATTTTCAGTACCCTAGCGGTGCTAAGCTAAGCATTTTATTCGTACTTAACTGAGATCTAGTTTAGTATCAAGGTGCTAATATAAGTACCCATATTTGTTTAGCACCCGTGTACTAAATGTAGTACCCTACACCTGCTAGACCAATTTTCAGTACCCTAGCGGTGCTAAACTTTAAAAGGTGCTAAGAATAGCATGCAGTTAGTACCTTCCGTACTCACATATGAACCGTTTTAGCGCTATTGTTACCCCACGACAAGTAGAATAATGCTAACGAAAGCATTGGGGCTGAAAGTAGAATATCTATACTAGTTAAAGCTGCTGCATGAAAAGTTCGCAAAAACTGCTTTCTTTAGCAGCACATACTTTCACTAGTTACTGCAAAAAGGACTAATCAATTACCAAAAAGGAAATTGTGTAAGGCCGAAAAGACGTGCAAAAAAGGTTATATCCTAGATAAGTGATAACTACAAGTCTCAATGATTGTGTTTTGCATTCTGCAATATTCCCGTGTAAGTGCATCTTTCAAGCATCCAACACATTATAAAATTAAAAAATAATAATGGAACATTTATTAACACTTCATATCATCTGCATGAAAAACAAATGTATACACAAACAAACGCACGGAAAATAACGAAAGGTCGCTCATATACCTGCACACTCGCAGTGACCGACGATTAACGCGAGATCGACTGGGGGAGGCGGGGGGGGGGTCGTTGAACCGACGTTCCGTTCATGGCCATAAGTTCGACCTCATCCACGACCAGACGGCGTTTAGTGATAGACGGAACCGGAGACCCCGTGTTGTTGTCGTAGTTGTCCTCCATTGTAAGTGGTAGTCGACGGAAGAACTGACCAGGCCCCATGCCTGGAGCAAAAAAAAAAACTGGATCAGTTCCAAGATTTTTTTTTTTCTGTTGGGAGCTATTTTCGCAAAAAACAACTTTCCTTCAGACCAAGAAGCGCGATTTGCCAAAGTCGGAATATGAAGCACTTAAACAATATAAGATAATGTCAAAAGATACACGTCAGACTCAACCAAAGTCGATCAACGTCGGTGTCGGTG